>NW_022883664.1:0-103533 GCF_011952255.1 Bombus vosnesenskii
TTAAGAAAACTCCAGTAAGGTATCCAGAAAAGGAAAATATTTGCGAGATGCATGCAAATTATTGTAAAGTAGATATCCCTCGTACATTTGAGGAGGCGATTTGTTGCGAAAATAATGAAGTTTGGAAACAGGCTATGGATAAGGAAATAGAATGTCTCTATAAGAATAAAACTTGGAAATTGGTAGAAAGGGTAAAAGGCAAAGAAGTATTAGATGTAAAATGGGTTTACACGAAAAAATCAGAGGACAGGTATAAGGCTAGATTAGTGGTAAGGGGATTTCAACAAAGAAACGTAGCCGATGACATATATTCTCCAGTGGCGAGTAATCAGACCTTTAAGATATTGCTATCATATTGTTGTCAAAATGGATTAATAATTGAGCAAATGGATGTAGAAACTGCCTTTTTTAAATGGTGAAGTAACCTCGGAGGTATATGTAAATCAACCAAAGGGATATGCGGACGGAACGAATAGAGTTTGTAAATTATCGAAAGCGCTTTATGGGTTAAAAGAAAGTCCGAGGGACTGGTATGAGTGTTTTGATAAGTATGTGACGAGATTAGGTTTTAAGAAGAACAATATAGAGCTGTGCCTATATACTTATGGAGAGGGAGAAAATGTTGTTTATTTGTTAATATACGTAGACGATTTGTTGATTTGTAGTAAAAACAAAGGGAAGATACAAAGTGTAAAAAAAAATTATTAACTGATAAATTTGAAATGAAAGATTTAGGTGAAGTAAAAGAATATCTTGGAATAAATATAGAGTATGATTATTTAAAAAATGAAATGAGATTAAGCCAAAAGAAATACATAGAATCATTAGCAAACAAATATAAATTACATAACAGCAAATTGTACTGTACACCTATGGAGACCAACTTAAAAATTGAAAAAGCTGAGATAAATAGAGAGGACATTGGATACAAGAATTTAATTGGCGCATTGCTGTATATTAGTGTAAATACCAGACCCGATATAAGTTATAGTGTGAATTATCTGAGTAGATTTCAAGATTGTTGTAACGAGACACATTTTAAATATGCCTTGCGAATATTGAAATATTTGTACCGGACTAGAGATTTAGGGCTACATTATAAAAGAAATGAAAAGTGCGAAACGATAGATTGTTATGTGGACGCTGATTGGGCAGGAGATCATATAGATAGGAAATCGACTTCTGGGTATGTAATTAGATTGTATGGAAATGTAATTGGATGGAAGTCTAAGAAACAAAGGTGTGTGACAAAAGCCTCGACGTATGCAGAGTATGTTGCTCTATCGGAAGCGGTGAGCGAAGTAATGACTATCAGAGAACTAATGAAAATCTTCGATGTAAATGTAGACGATAACCCTGTAAAAATCTATGAGGATAACTCTGGAGTAATGAGTATAGCAAAATACGGAACTTTTACAAAAAATTCTAAACACATCGAAGTTCATTACCACTACGTTCACGAGTACGTAAAGGAAAATAAGATAAACATAATAAAAGTAAGTACAGAAGAAAACACTGCGGATATTTTTACGAAGGCACTGTGTAGAGAGAAATTTGAAAGGTTTAGGTCATGGATGAATGTAAAATAAGAGAAATGTAAATAAAGCGATAAATGTTAAATATTTTGTTAATTCGACAAGTATGTAAATAAAATTAAGTGTACAGTATAAATGTAAGGAGGCGTGTTAGGGAAGTAATACATTTATACTGTACATGAGAGTGTGTGTGTAAGGGTTAGAGGGCGTCAAGGACTTAGTGGAGACAAAAGACTGTTGCCAGATGTTAGAAGAATCGAGGATAGTCGGTTGGCGACCAGCGTGCGTGCAAGACGTTCTTCAGAGAGTAATATAGTTGTATAACTGTTGTGTGGGAAATATAGTGAATTATTTGTATTCCCAAATCCTCGAATTTCCTTAACAGTGACACTGGACTAACAAATACACGTAGCGATCAATTTTAATCACATCACATTCTACCCACGCAGTGTAGGAACATTTGTCTAACTGTTTTGGAGATTGATGGATCGGTGGCAGGGGACTTGTGCTTTGGTCTGCTCGATCCCCACGTTTAAATCCCCTTGACTTTGACCTCTGGGGACACATGAGGAGGTTAGTGTACGCATCGCCGGTGCCTATTGCAATAGAACTGCAACACTGCATTCCCGATACGGTAAAATTTTAAGAGAAGCGTTAGGCTCTGTTTACGACAAAACGGAGGTCATATCGAACATGTGTCGTAATTCGTTGCATTTCTTGTGGATACTCGCCGTAGGGACAATCACGGTGTCTGTGCAAGCCTTTAATGAACATTGATAATACGCTTTTTTATTTATGAATTATGGAGGCAACGATTCCACTCGTAAATATCATAGAGCTGTTTTCCATGTGCTCTTATGGATTTCCATCCAATCCAACATTCTCTTGTAGAACGTCGCGCGAGATCGTTTACGTCTCTGAATCTTCTTCTCTACGACTTGTACGAGGTATATGAGGAACTACGACTCGCGCGGGAGCTCATTTTTCTTTGAGCTGCCGTATTGTGTAGATGAAAATAGAACTTTTACTCACTTATTAATAATTTAATTATTAATTTGTAAGAATTAAATTAATAATTTACAACATTTAAGCCATTAACTTACAACGTTTGATCTGTTAATGCCTCACAGTTCAACTATTAATTTATAACAATATATTATTAATCTGAAACAATTATTCCATTAATTTTTAACAATTAAAATAATAATTTATAACAAAAGCCTCCCATTAACTTAAAATAATTATGCTCTTAATTTACACCATTAATCGGAAGCAATACTATTCATTTAAACCAATAAATAAATTTAAACCAATAAAACCAACTCACAGCGATTAAATTAATGATCTATTCTGTTTTATTTAGTATTAACGAAATCTTTCGAGTCTTTGAAGTGGTATTTTGTTTCCATTTAGTTTTATCTTTTAATTTTAAACACAGTATTTAATTTTTCACTTAACTATTTCATATAAAGTCAGTGCTAATACAAAGTGTAACTGTAGAGCGTCTATGGATGAAATGTAATTCTTCACACTCGCTCAAAGCCAAGGAATCAAATCGCATTCACGGAACTGAAAAAGCAAATGCGATTTAATCGATGGCAACGAGGTTTGGTTTCTTCGATGGTAAGTTCAATGTTCAAATATGATTATGTAGATCTACATACTATACCTATTCTAATTAATAAATTTCTATACACGCTACTTCTTTGCCATCAAATAATTTTACATCTTCTGCTTTCGATGCTTAAAAACTCTTTACGTAAATAGAAACCCTGCGTAGTTACCTCCCCGTGATGGGACCGAGTAATTGCCATCGTTTCCCAAATAAAAATACATGATGTACTATTGTGAAAGTGCAACGTTAATTTTAATATTAGGATTCGATTGCTATTGGTAAACAACATATATTTATAATTCCGAGATATATCAAGCTAAAAACTACTTTAATAGTTTAGTCTAGTCTAGATCATCCAAAACTGTTTGATGAATTAGACTGGACTAATAACCCCCTACGGGGGCACCGTCGGATGTCGTGGAACGTCGTCGGACGTCGTGACACGAGGCCTGCTGCTTGTTATCTCATCTAGCAGAAGAAGTCTAATTAGGTACTATAACTCCCCACCTTCGCCAATTTATTTATGTGGTTGTGCAAGGTAAGCCGCGCTAGATTGCAACGAAAACCCTACATCAGCTCAGATTTCACTGGCATTACCATGTTCTGAAGAAGTCTAAATGTAACAAGACTGTTTTAAGTTATTATTTTAAGTATTTGATGAAACGCCGATTCAGAGCCGCCCTTTCTTCATCCAGTATAGATTATTCGTGGTACTCCCTACCGGTTAAAGAAATGTAACGTGGCTCTGTCTATCTTTTAAATGAGACGCATAATTCAGCAGGCTCTCATCTTCGTCATCAGATGTTCAAGTTCAAAATCGAAAAACATACACTCTATTGTTAGTCTAGGCATCATCGAGAAAACACCAGTTTTGATTTTCCTTAGCACAGAAAACCTGTAGCACTTTCAATAGAGTATTGTTGTGTGTTCCATCCATACTTCTGTAGCTTCGCTAGGTAGTAATCACTTGGTTACCAGGACGATTTTTGCCAGAACAATTCATGCCGGAAATTGATATGGTTTTAAAGATAGAACACCACCTCTTAGAGAGTCCCATATATCGCTCCATTTTTATTACTATCAGGACAACACTCTGCGAACGCCCGCAGGCCGATCAAGTGTTCAGCAAGATTGACCTCACATCATTGGAGTACAAGTAAATATCTCCGGATATGCGATTGCCACAAAAGCTTGTTATCCAAGATGTGTTATGGAAAGGAGATGCCTATATATTTAACAATGTGCTGGACTGGATAATGTGCTGAAGGGAACAGATAATATCATCGAGACGCTGAGTCGATAACATTTGGAATAATACTAACATGCTAAAGGTTCCCAATGCTTCCAGACGTGCGATAAACGTGTTTATTCTACGTATCGTCTGTGTATACTGATATAAATGCTCATTCTGCACTTCGTTCCGTCTGTGTCATTGTATCTCGGATGATATTACACATGTCGGAGATGAAAGGAAAACGGAGCCTTTCCTTTGAAATGTTGGGAAAATCCTGTAATACTTTAGCCTAGATTCTATCATAGCCGTAATTAAGCAATTGTTGTCATTCAATCTGATTGTAATTGTTCGAGATTTGTGATAGTGAGATTGGACTCGAGGTGACACAACTGGTAGGCACGGTCACGGGATGGACGTTTTGTCTGACGGAGGTGTGGAGTGGTTGTATGGTTCTCCCTAGAAATGTGGTTGTTGCGGCATACGGCCTCAAGAACGGGCCTGCCCACGTGTGATTTTACCTCGGAGGTGCCAATATAGTGGGACACACGTTGTATTAATAATAAAACTCTAGGCAGAAACTGCCTAGCAACGGCGAATGGACCTTTCTCGATGCTTCTAACGAATATTTAACAAACGAACGCGATTGTAAAGCGAGGAAAATTTTCATCAGAAAGTTACGCAATCGTATTTTGTACTTAAAAAGTATTCTACGCTTAGTAAAGCGTTATTCCGTTCACCGTGGATTCCTTATCGAACCCAAAAACCTTGTCTAAACACCACTGCTGTTCGTTAAACTTTGTAAAAGTCATTTTTTTGTACCTGTAAATATAATCTCTGTCGTACAAAACGATCGCTAATACAAATGAAGAATTGTTACGCGCCCTAAATTCTAGCGATAACCCGACACATATAACTATGTTGTCGGTAAGTTACCAACCGCAAAAGTTAACTGTCCATAGGGTTCAAATAATCATTTCTTTAACCAAATTTTAATTTCTTGAGCAATAAGATTCTCTTCCTTAACGCTAGAGTATAAAACAGATATTTTGACAAATACTTTAACAACCAGTGGTATCTCATAAGCCTTTGACAGAGTCAACAGTAAGTACATGTGTGTGTGTGTGTGCGCGCCCGCGCGCGCCTGTGTTCGTATACACAAATTTAAGAATTCCATTAGAGTGGCTAAGACTCCTACGGGCCAGAAAGTATTTCTCGAGTAAGGGACTTGAATCGATTTGTTAGACTTCGCCGCGCAGCGCTTCTTGTGTCTGCAGCACGATCGTGTCTATAACTAAACTCTATAGTATTATGTAATACTACATTTATTTAAACAACATTCTTTTGTATCACGTGAAATACTGCATCTCTACTCTATTCTACTTTAAGTATATTGATGAAAATTATCACTAAAGGTGAAGAATATAAACTAAACTGCTTTTCATAATTTTGCAAACAAAGGTGTTAACAAATCGATGCGAGCGCTGCGACTAACGGCCGATTTGTAAAGCACATTTCCGAATATTAAGAGCATTACCCCCTCTACTGGAGTTTACAAACCTGTGTATACGAATACGATGCTTGCAGTACTTATGATGTAGGAATAATCAGTTATTCATTGACGTGTATTGGTGTTGCATCTTAGATGCACAGATATACATACATATATAACGTGAGTTTATACAGAAACGCGAACAAAAAATTGTATTGGACATAACGTGAAGTTAATCAGAAAATCTACTCAGTAACACGCATGCGCTGTAGCCACGCGTGAATCTGTCTGAACTGAGCGTCATGTTTGCTACTAGTGGTGGATACCATTTTAATGCGCACAGTGCTGCTCATGATGCTGTCCGAGTTTGAACGGTATTTTCTCTCTCTTTGCATGTTTATATGTGTATAAAAAGAATTTACATTTTATCTTGACGCGAACTATTAACAAGGGAAAACATGTTCTGGATGCAAGTGAATAATAAGTGAACAATAAGAGAGTGTATACAACTTTTAAGATCACGTATGACACGTTAACCTGAAATATCTTCCATTGTCTTCTACTTTTCATTAATTTCACGACTTTCTATCAAATAATTATAGTTTTGTTAAATATATTTGATAACTGTATCTCATACAATTTCTATATTCATTTACAAATTGCTACTGTTATCGTGCAGTTATGGCATATTTTAAGGAAAACGCGAATTGTTCTTTGAGGATATTATTAAAGTCTACTACTCACTAATCATAGATGTTCCTTGTGCACAGGCAAGCAGTTTGTCTAATAATAATAATAATTTCGTAAAGCAAATGGCTCGAGTGTTAGTTTACGTGCGGCCCGTTGATGCAATCTCTATGGATATAAAATTGGACAACAAAATGGACGTAAGTACCTTTTGAAACATCATTCGATAAGTGAACTTTGACCGTATTGAATAATATATTTTGTTTCTACAAATCTTGGTTAATATAACATATTAAACTAATGTTTATGTACCACTTTCTTTAACTATTTCAATATGACAATGTAAGATTTGCTTCTTTGGCCGTTGTGACGCAAACTTATGATTTGTAATAGAAATGAAATTTAACTGTTGAATTAAAAGGAATTTCCACGATAGTACATAAAATTTTGTATAATGTATCTGTCAATTATAAGACTACTTTGGCCAACGCGCTATGATCTCTTGCGTCTATACTTTATATATTATGGCGCAATAATAATACATGGATTAAAAATATTAAAGTAATGCAGAATGTCTAGCATCGATGCAACCGTGCTTATTATTGTTATTAATATAATATATAATTGCTCCGTTGTAGAGTAATGAGTTTCTGCGAATGTGATTATTTTACAATTAAATTTCATTTACATATTTTATTTTATAAAAATGGAAATATTGAATTACAAATGATTTTCATTAATATGTTAATATTTAGTACACTGATTATGTTTGCCATTTGTGTTATTATTATTTGTTATTAATTTTCCTCGGCTTGTAGAATATAAAATTGATATTTATACATATATAAATATGTTTTATGTAATATTAATGTAAATCGCTGTTGTATCGTGAAATGTTATCTATTTATTCGTACGATACCAAGTGGATTAGTAAGAAAGATTAGATTTTCATCATATTAATGCGTCGAAGCATACGAGCGTTGAAACAAGGTATGTTGTAAAAAATATATTGCCGTATAATGGATTAATACTCACAGATGTACCAGGAACGTTCATCACTGGGAACGTGCGCTACCTGTTCACTGATGTATTTATATAAATACGGGCATTGAATTCAGCTGAGGCGTTTTGTAACGTATAACTTTAAATAGAGCAGGTCACACGAACGTATCGCTGGTTATTCGTTATCAGTTCGATGAGTACGTATTTTTTATATATGTCCAGCGATTATTCTATAGCGAATCGTTGTATCGGAATGAAAACTTTTCTATTTTGTGCAAGGATTTTCAGATTTATTTATTATAAATCATTTGTTGTTGCAAAAATCATTTGTATAAATCAAATTATTTACAGTTTTCAACGCACTTCGATCTCGATTCAGATTAAAAGAAATATTATTGGAGTTTTACAACATAATGTCGCGAACGTTCCGTCAAGCATGGTTTACGCCACAGTCAAGAACAATCGCTATTTTTGAGAACTAGAAATTTAGCGCTTCGACCATCTGCGTGTCAGCACACTGATAGGGCGTGAGTAATTGTTCCGCCAGCTCTGCAAAACAGACGACGCTCGTATGCCGTGACTTCTACGTACGTACGAAATGACTGTGAAACATATGCCCGTTTTAACGCTCGTGTAACCTTATGCCCAGATTTAAAGCTATATGCGTTATGAAAAATATTGCTGCTGTGAGTTTATATACAAAATTTTTCCGCACACAGTTATAACGAGGCACAGATACGCGTGTGCGTTTACCCGCGTGTATATATATATTCTTATACAAATTTGCAACATAGTGAAAGGGAGGAATTTTGCATATGTCCCTTACTGCCCGAACAGAATCGGGACAGTAGTTCTAGTATAGTCTAGCGTAGAAAATTCGTTGAGCAGCCTGTATAGCTGAAACGTATCGTAATAACGTTACGCATCGACTCTAAAGTCTCGTGAAATGACATCAGTATATCAATATATACTTAATATATACCCAATGGCTTTGCCTACTAATTAAGAAAATAATATTACTTTCTGCATCGATACAAGCCAATATACACCATAAAAGATAAAAAAACGTTGATGCGTTCATCGTATCAGTGTTTCAGCGTATGTAAGCACCGTTGACAGTCACGTTTTCCTTCTGTTTGACCAGTTACTACCATTGACTGTTTCTCACACCGGTTACTGATCGCGATTGATTCTACAATATTTTCCATCGAATTGAATACAAATATTTCTACTTTAAACAATTCACGTTTTGCATGGCGTTTTTTGCTCTGTCGTATATTTCATTTCTCATTTATAATATACAATTTGTTAAACATGTAGAAGAACCGCTCGTTGCTTTGTGCCAATTTGTTACCTGGAAAAATACATTCATGAAATAACGTTAAACAACCATGCTAATTTTTCTGACATTTCTGATTTTTCTTACACTTGAATATAATTGAGAGTTGAATATAATCTACTTCACTACACAATAGTTTGAAAATATCGATCGGCCATGTCCTATGATAAATGTTAGTAGTTGAGGAAAAGTTTCGTAGCAATTTTAATGAAGCTGTAAATTTACACAAAATTTACACCTCTCTTCTTATGTATGTAGTATTCTGGATTTGTGCAGTTATGTTTTTCATGTTTTTAATGGTAGAACCTGGCTAACTCATAAATATGGCGTCATAAAGCGTTCTTTCTACTATCTAGTTTTGTAGCTCTGTACATAGCTTTCTATCCAATCCATGATATTTATGGCACGATTGGCTTCAATTACTAGACTAGGACTGGTTCATAGATTTTTCGTTTTTTAGAATGTTACGTTAGGTTTGTATATTTTTTTCAGCCTTCTGACTATGCAATAAGAATAAAAGAAGAGCCAATCGATCCGGAGATCTGCGATGATTTGTCGCCAGTTGATACGAATACAGGTAATGAAAATGAAACAGCGACGTTTAAAGGTGAATCTTCGGATGACGTTTATTCTGAATATGAAGAATCCGCGTTTCCTCAAGAAAGTACGTATCTAGAAAATAAGAAATCGGATCCTGATAAACGAAAAAGTAAACATAAAGTACCTTCAAACAACAGAAGAAGTTGCAACGTTTGTTTGTTAACTTTTCGAACTAAATATTTATTTGATCAGCATAACAAATTATATACCTGTAATGTATTTAAGTGTAATAATTGCACTGCAATTTTCACTATGCATATTTACTTGATACGTCATTTAAGGAGGCAATGTCGTACGAAGCAATTGTCTGGGTATAGATGTAATTTTTGTAGCCGAAGGTTTTCCTATAAAAGACATATCCAATCTCATTTATTCCATGCGCATGGGAACGCAATATTTTCTGGTGAAAGCAAAATCACGAAAACATCTCCTGAATCGTTAGAAAAGTCGAATCATTCGGATGGTATAGCCATGGCAGAATCAAATACTTCACACAGTCCCTGCCCAAAAAACGTAGATAGCTCAAAAAATATATCTTTGATACCATCTAATAGTTTAAACAGTACACCCACCAAGGGTTCGAGCAGCAATATCAAGACTACGCACCCGAAATGGTTAAACGATTCGCATGGTACACCTTCGAAAAGGATGAAGCAGACCGTCCTTACAGACTTCATATCGACGTACAAAGACAAACCGAATGACAAATGGATTAGCCCGGAAAATTTTATCGCTACGGAGAATATTCCTGTTACTGCGACTATTATTCCAACTTCAACGCTTGACACATTTAGTAACAAGACATCAAAGGCTGCAGAAGTTATTCAGGTGTCTACTTCTGTTGAGCGAAACGAATCTCCTGTTAGGAAACGACCATTTGTTCAAACTCATGTGAATTTAAAAACAATGATATCTTTATTAAGGAACGAAATAAAAGCTGAACCTGGAAGCTCTAATACCTCGCACAGTACGCCTTACAACCTTACGTCAGTGAAAAGACCTTCTTTATATGATTTTTACGATTTATTGCAGTTTGAGACCTTTGGAAGATCAAGACAATCTTTTAAAAGAAACAAGTTCCCCTATATATTTGACCAAAGTAGAAGATCTGCACCTGAAGCCAAGTATAAAGAATGCGTGGTCCGTTTGGAGATATGCGACAAATTCTTGGAGCCAACTAGTTTTGTGTCAAGCGAAGACGAAGACGAAAACGAAAAGGAAAACGAAAACGAAGATGCTTTCAAGCAAGCAGTATCGAAAAATGTGAAAGAGGAATTTGAAGGTTTTCGTGAAACTAGCTCGACATGTAACTTGCCTTTGAAAGCTGACACAATTGCGTCAAAGCGATTCAGTGAATTTGTAAAATCTTTCGCTGATAGATTAATCGTACCTCAACAAGAATCGGTTGAATTTCAGAAGAACTTTAAAGTCTATCAGCAAAAAATAATTCAATGTCATATTTGTAAAAAATCGTTTTCTTCGAAGGAGAACCTGCACGAGCACATGAAATTGTTCCATACGATTTACATTTCGAGCATATGCAACGCGCGTTACACGTCCATGAATAAGTTACTAACTCATTATCTACGTCAGCATATTGTGTTTAAACGAAGAGAATGTTGCGTGTGTTATGAGAAGTTTGACACGTCGGCATTGTTGAAACGACACATGATTTTGCACTGTTTGAAGACCATAAGATCAAAAAAGGACGCTTCACCGGTTGATGTTGAAATAAATTGCAATGCATTCAAGAAACAACACAAATGCAAAGGTTGTCGCAAACGATTTTGGCTATACTCATGTTTGAAACAACACGAGAATGTATGTCGTCGAATGAAAGTCTTACAAAATAAACAACGTGTACCTTATGTAAACCACTTGTCTCGGTCCTTGAAAGAACCAAGTGACATGGAACTCGGCATAGCACAGTCGCCTGATTTGGAACAAATGTCGGACGTTTCGGGTGGGACGACAAGATCTTTGGAAAATTATTTGATTACGAGTACACTTATTACGGATGATACTTTCTCTTCGTCATTCGATACAGGTGCAAAGCGCAGAAGGTTACTTAATAGGATTGCATGTGTAAAGGGTCACCGAGCGGACAAGATGAACAGAACAAAGTTTTCTTGCATTGCTTGTGAAACACAATTCTGAACATTTAAAAATTTGTGCATACACGAGCGCGCCTATCGCCAAACGGCCACAGAAAAGTGTAACGTTTGTAACACGATGTTTTTCACTAAAAGATTCTTACAGTTTCACATGCTTGCTACTCATGCGCCTTCGTGTTCGGTGAACTACAAATTCTTTTGTAAGTTCTGCGATCAAGGATTTGTCAAGAAACAGAGTCTTCAAATTCACAAACGACACTTACATATTGAGCAAGATTCTAGGCTGGTGCTGAATTCCGATTGCGCTGTGGAAGATAAACCAATCTGTAATATGTCATTTGTTATTCGAATCCTACGAACGTTTAGTCGAGCATGACACGTATTATTACAAGGGCAATGATTTTTTATGCGTAATATGTGGTAAATCGTTTCAAGGAATGTACAAGTTGGAGCATTATCCGGACGAACCATGGAAATTGTACCCTTACAAATGCGATACTTGTAACGAAAGCTTCAGCTACACGAGCTTCATTCGCACGATTCGCCCGCTGACGAGGCGCGCGACCGCGATATTTCGGGTCGGACTTTTCGCATGTGTTCATGATTCTTTGGATAAATTAAGATAATCATAAAATAAAGCATAGAGAATATTTAATTCTTTGATTTATAGGTCGTTTCAAAATCAATTTTCACGCTACTATACTGAAGAATCGGCCTAGATTGAGACGTACAATAAACACGCCAAGTACACACACACACATACGAAGCAAATGATTTCAAAGTGTTCTTTAAGTCACGTATTCGCATTTTTCATGACACGCATGAAACGTATCGATATTTGTTGAAATATACTTTACAAGACAAATCAACGCTTCTGACCTAATACGAACTGCGCTCGACTCAAACATCGAGCATAGAGTGAAGTTTGGTTGTCAGCCTTAGGCGCTTCCTCTTCATTGTTTGCGATGGTCTCAGTTTGTTGAAGCAGAATATGTCAAGCATTCTTGGCTAGACGACTAGCCAGAAAACGAGTGAACTAGATATTCCATACTGTCTCTAACTTTATTTAATATACATCGTCTTGTTCACATAAGAGATAAAGAGATCTAATCGCGTTATCGTATCGTTTACTAAGTGCCGCTTGAAACAGCTTAATGAAAATTATGATAGATCGACTAATAAATTTGTCTACTTTTCTTTGAACGCGTTATATTTATGTGCTTTCATATACGTATATGTTTCTGTGTGTGTATGTGCGCGCGTGTGTACTTTATCAAGTACGTTGATCACTATCTTATTTCATTATTGTACAATTTTTTGTTAAAGGGAGTTTTTCGTTCGACGTGCGCGTTTGCGGACCTTCATATTTTATAAATTGTTTTTGGTCAGCGTAAATGTTTGAAGAAGTTAGAAAATAAATGAAGTGAGGGTAAGTAAATGTTGCAATTTCTTTTCTTAATTGATCTGATATTGGTTATTTTTCTTCTATTGCAATGTTTATTCGCTATGATTATTCGTTTAAACGTCCGCTCGATATAATAATTACAACATCCGTTAAAAAATGGATAAACCTATTATTGAATTTGATATTGAGATTTAAAAAAAATTCATTTCGTTTATCACGCGTGGAATGATTATATAATAAGTTTCATATTTGACAGATGGCTAATTTAAATATGGATCGTAATTACAATTTTCATTATGAGATGATGTATTTACTTACCCAGCTATCGATTAATGACGTCGAATGATAATTGTACGGGAACGATAATGCTTTCTAATGTGCAATTAAACTATTACGTTAAATATTCAGTTAATAAATGTTACAATTTCCATTACAGTGCCGGTCGTACAATACGATAATCGAGAGGAACATGAGACGAAGAACGATATGTATCGCTATGAAAGCGCGAATGAAAATTGTCGTATTAGAATTTCTATAAAGAAATAAGAATTGACTTTTATATCACAGAATAGTTGCAGCGCGTAATCGAACAAATTGGTTGTTTCACACCGGGAAAATGAACTATTCTTACGAGCTTTTACCGGTTCTGCAGTACAACGAAATGAACAGTTGTCCAGTTATAAGAGCTAACGTTTCTATTTTCTAAAAATTAGAAAGCTGGTAAAGTTCATAGATTGCTCGGGAAATTTGTAGATTTTAGTAGTACGATATGTACTGTTTTTAAAAGTGTAGGTATTCTTTAATAAATTACATTTTCCAGAAAATAATGTAAATTCTTTCCCCGTGTAAACTACGACATTCGTCCAACCTTTGTTGCTGTACGAACCAACACTCTCGCATTCGAAACGTTGTGTATGACTCGCGTTAATTCAAAGACGCGACATGAAGTTGAAATTGTGTCTTTGTATACTCGGGACTCGAAATAGGGTGAACTGGTACCATTCAATACAGCACTTTGATTCGCGACGTTTTGTACAAGCAACGTTAATTAGGAGATTGAAGCTACCTTTTTGTTGAAACATCAACTAGAAAATAACAACGTATTTGTCGGATTATGCTGTTCCATCCTGTTTTCATCGCGATGCTCAATCAGCAGTGACTGCGCTAAAACAAATCCTCTCTATGGAAATATGAAGCGTCTTTGTGTCAGAAGAAATACAATTTTACAAATTCTGCCAATATCCTGGGTTTCGAAATTTAAACCGAAGCTCCTATCGAATTTAATTTGAAGTATGTTAAGATGGATCGTTCGAGTGGAAAAGAAAAAAAGAAAAGTACATCGAATTAGAGATATTCCAAAGAGAACTCCACCAGTTACAATCTCGAGTAAAGTTTCATCGGTATGGTAACTTATACAAAGTTGTTCAATGTTGCCGAAGATCACCTAACGTGAAGCACGAACGAAAAGTAGAGAAAACATTTTACTACATTATAGATTTTAATGGCAAAATAGAAAGTACTCTAAAGAAAAATGGACCTTTGCCCAATACATATCCTATGGTAAAGGAAATTTTGATAAAATTCAGAAGTGTCCGATCAAAATTAGGGTGCGAGAGAGGCTTGCCATATTTATCACGTCGACGGTTGTATTGTATTTCAATTGCGGCACAGTAAGTTAACGAGAATCGAATTTCAACGGAGGGGATCCGGAGCATGGGTGCCGGCCCATTCCATGCACGTTTCCTGATAACGTGACACACGACACGGGTATAATATCAACGGCGTGCTCTAACGTGCCTCTGTTATCTTGTCGTCCTTCAGTCACGCTATTTTCACCTCGGCCCCGAATGAAATTCGTTTTTTTTATTTATTTAATTTAAATTTTACTATTTGTCCAGTAGGACAGTTAGTACAATATTATAGCTTAGTGGTATAATAATATAACATATGGATGGTTACCCCCAGCGGAGTTCCATCTTCCAAATTGTTTATTTCTATTGTGAGGTCTGTGGGATGCTCCTTCTTCAGTATTCTTTCTATTATGGTTTTATTCGATTCAGCAACCATATGCTTTGGGTGTGTTAGAAGTCTTTCTTTATACTTTTTTGCATATCTAGCGATTTCATCTTTGACTGTTGGAATTTTTAAATCTTTTCGTAAGTCTTCATTTCTGACGTACCATGGAGCGTTAACTATTGTCCTTAAAATTTTTGCTTGCCGTGTTTCTATTTTATTTATGTGACTCATTGCTGCCGTCCTCCGTAGTGGAACTCCATATGTCCAGATTGGTTTGATTATTGTTTTGTATATATTTAGTTTATTCATTTTGCTTAATTTAGATTTTTGCCAGTTTTTATTGCAAAGCGACTCTGACGTGTTATAAAGTAATGGTTTGTTTGTATATTCTAATATAATTGGTGTATGGTCGGAGTTAAGCTCAAGGCTGGTTGTTATTTTTAATTTGCTTACGTTTAGTCCTTTTGTTACTGCAAAATCCAACAAGTCAGGTGTTTTATCGAGGTCTGTCGGCCAGTACGTTGGTTTTCCTATAGATAGTACGTTGAGATTGCTGCTTCTAATGTATTTTTCTAATGTGCTACCTCTCGGCGTGTTAATTCTCGAACCCCATAATATGTGCTTTGCATTAAAGTCTCCTGCTGCTATATATTTGTCGCCTAAGGATTGGAAGTACTCTTCCCATTTTTTACGTGTCATTTTGTGTCTCGGAGGTACATATACTCCTGATATTTGGAAGTAATTGTCATTGGTTTGTATTGTGACAGTGGTTGCTTGTAAGTGTTCTTGATTTGTTTGACTACGTAGGCGATGCTTGATGTCATTTTTTATTATTACTGCAGTTCCTCCATGTGCTTTACCTGAGGGGTGTTTGGCGTTGTAGATGGTGTAGTATGGTATTTTCATGTAACTTTTTAGAGTGAAATGTGTTTCTGAGACAAGTAATATATCAATATTATTTTCATACAAAAATGTTTTAGTTTCGTGGGATCGCTGTTGCAAACCATTGGAGTTCCAGGCTGCTATTTTCAACATGTTCATCTCTATTTTTTGCTTAGCAAGTTTGTGAATAGTTGTAACATGACTGTTGTTTGTTGTACTTGTTGCCTTAGTATTGTGTTTAGCTCACTTACCATTTTTCTTAATATCTCCGTACCTTTAATGGATTGTTTGAGCATTTCTTTGATTTCTGTATCGTCTTCGATGTTGTTGCTTTGATCCTGATTGTTTGTGAGCGTTGCTTGTCTAATGTTTTGGGTATTTGCGCATAGCTTCGGTTACCTTGGGGATCTATGTTTCTGTTTATAGCTTTTGGTTCATATTGTGCTTTCAATGTTGTTTCATTATCCATTATACTTTGTTGTGGTTGGTAGTTATTGATTGATCTATTTGTGGTGGCAAAGTGGTGGAAACAGTTTACGTTGTAATTGTTTCCTGATTTCACATCCTTTATAGCTGGCTGGGTGGTTTCCATTACAATTATAACATCTAACTTCTTCTATGTTTCCTGTGTATGGGCAGTGTATTGTTAAGTGATTTTTTGTACATTTACACATGCCGGGCTTCTGTTACAATAATTTTGTGTGTGACCGTACTGTTGGCACCGCATGCATTGTGGTATATCTTTTTTGCAGCGTGGTGGTTCCACTGTTACTATTGTGTTTAGAACTTTTTTGATTTCATAAATTTCCTTGTTATTGGTTCTGGGTTCAAGTTCTATTAAGAATAATGGTAATGGTTGCTTCGATTTTGTCATATTGTTTATTGCTCTAGTTTGATGGCCAATTTTTGCTAATTCGTCATTTAATTTTTTTGTGTTAATTTTTGGACGTAATCCTCTTATAACTATTTTGTAGCTCCTTTCCGTTTTAAGCTGGTACGTATGGTATATAGCATTTTTTCCTTTAATTCTTTTATCACTTTCCTATAATTTTCTGGGGCGTTTGTTTGAATTTTTACTTGTTCTAATTTTGTTTGTTTTATTATGTAATTTTCCTTCCCAACTATATTGTTTAGTCGATCAATAAGCGGGTCTATTATCTGGGCCTCGACAAATATTCGTGGTGGTTTTGTAGTGTGTGTTGATTGAGTTGTGTTTTTGGTTGTTGGGTCGTCATCTATTTCTTCCGTTAGTGAGACGAGGGAGTTTCTTAATAGTAATTTTTGCAGCCATCGCTGCTTTTCTGTATGTAGATTTCCTGCGGCATTTGTGCCTGGAATTATTTTACGTTTTTTGCTAGTCTTTGTTAGCTTCCAGTTTTCGTCCTGGTAACATCTTTCGTTATCGTGGCTGCACTCCTCCTGTCTCCTCTGCTCTTCTATTTTTTCTGTAGCCATATCGTTTTGATTGTTGTTATTTTGCTGTTGTTGCTTTAAATCTGGTAAATCTACCGTCTCGTTTATGTAATACTTTCCTTCTGTGATTGCAATCTTGATTGTTGGTATCTGCTGCTGTATTGTTTGACTTCTCCTCACTATCACTATTCGTAACACTTCTCTGAATCACTTCACTGGAGCGCACGATTGCTTACACACGAATGAAATTCGTGCGCCGTATTTTCTGTTTGGCATGTATTCTGTTGAGCAATTAGAAATACGCCGTTCTTAGCGAGCATACGTTGCCTTCCTCGCTGCGGCCACCTGATTGAAAAATCTAACTTGAACGTAAACCTAACATGTCAATGATATTCACTTTTCATTAGGTGTTACAAGTTATGATCGTGCACGGGGCCATCAATATCGCACGCTTGTCGTTTATAAACGAAAGGTAAGTGGTCGACAACCAATACTGATGCATACGATGTCATAGATGCTGTACAACTATAGGCAGAATTTACTGTGTGTTGTCGACAGTTTCTTGCGAATATTGCGGTAACTAAGCGATGCCGCTTAGTCGGTTATATGTATTTAGGAAAAGGAAAGAGTTGTTCAGAATCGTGCTGTCTCTCCCCTCACAACATATTTAAAAATCACCGAAATCGCAGAGATCGAGTACTATCTATACATTTAGCAGCGTTACGAAGTATTGGAAAGAGAACTTACTGGAAAGAGGACTTACTGGAAAGAGGACTAACAGGACGGCTCAGAGGTAAGGGAGGTACTGCTCTATATTGTTTAAGCATTTCTTATATACGTACAGCTACTTAGGAACTTGCTACATCCTGAAATTTTGATTCCTCTAAGAATTACATTTCCCTCAGCGTAATGCCCGTATATATAGCCAACGATCGGATCTGCGCGTGGCCATATATCCGAGAAGGTGACTGTTTAAGGATAGAACCAAATTGCCCGACTCCTATTCGCTCTGTCGTGGTCTACGGTACGCAACCATGCGCGTATCAAAGGTAAGTGCGAATGAGATAGAATAGCTAAATTGCAATAAGATACTATATGTGATAGGGTCTCAGTCACGTATTACGCATTTCTTTAATTTAGTTAAAGACTGTTGGTGAAATGTAGCCATATTTAATATCATTTTGATCGCACGAACCTCAATAATCTAACTAAGGCTATTTCGTAATATATACGTCGGAAATGAAAGGACATCGGGCCCTTTTTTTGGAACGTTAGGGAAGGTCCCGATACTTTAGTCCAGACTTTTTATTATAGCTACACTTAAATAATAAAACTGAGGAACAGTTGATTATATTCTAATCCGAGTATGGGTGTCCGAGGTTTATGGCAGTGGGCTTGGGCTCGAAGTGACATGACGGGTCGCTGAACGGAGCTACGGTCACGGGAGGAACGTGTACTTAACAGAGGTATGAAGTAATTATATAGCTCTCCTTAAAAGAAATATTTGTAGTGGCACGCGACAGTAAACATTCCAACGGTTTCTGTCCCGTGGCTCGTCACACGCAGATCCTGTTCTTCTTCTTCTTAATGATGGTTACCAGATGCCGACGCATCTCCACAGTACGTGATCAGCTAGCCCGAGGGCCGTTATAAACACTAAGATCTAGTTACCTGAAGTCCTTCAAACAGGCAAACAATCTTTGTCCCAACTACGGCAAGATAGGGGAGATCTATTTCTTTCAACGAACGACGCCTCCCACTAGCAACTTTTTCTCGAGGGCGGCTAGCTTCTTTTTCTAATCTCCGATATGGAGATTTACCAATTAGTAGCAACGCCAATTTCCCTTACTTTCTGAACGAAGGCTATCCTCGACGAATCCGATGATCTTGTCACGTAAAATTGATACTTGGGTTGTGAGAGAAAAGAAAGCTGAGTCGTACCCCAACTATTAATTCTCTTTTATCGAACTTTATTATGACTTTGGCACTTACAATAGTAGAATAACGCTGAACCGAGAAAGGGGTGTTGTACAAGAACAGCAACTAGAACAAGAACTGCCCGAACTGGGTGAAGTCTCGGCTTATATACAACCTGGCTTGGTAATGTTGAGGGGTTCGGTGTGGGTTTCAAAGGAGCCCGAAAGTCGGGGGTGGAGGCCTTATCTCTGATGGGCACTAAGATGCGTCGCAGCCTTGGCGTCCGACAGTCGGGGGTCGATGTATTATCTCTGATGGGGTTGAGAAGTAATTGGTGTCAGGACCCCCCTCTTTAAATGGATTTTGGTCCTCCAAAATCTTAGTGTTTCTTCAGCATCGACGGATGAAATTTGGCCCTGGGCGGTGTCGATAATTCGAAACTTACTCTTGCTTCTCTTCCAGGTTGTACAGGTAACATCGGCGTGTAAATGTTTATAGGGGCGAAGGGTGTTGCAGTACTAACCTTGGGTGCATTACTAACGGCGTTTTTCTTAATTTTACAGCAAAATATGGGAATACACAGTTTTGACAGTCCTATCTTATTAAGCAGATACAAGCATATGAGTCCAATGGATATATATCCTATAATTTGCAACGTGCTGAGACCCCAAGTTTTAATTTGTGTCATTCTGTGCGAAAAAGTTAATTGATTGGTTCTATCTTCTATTTGACTCAAGGTATCAGTATAGCCGTTTAGGTTGCTCATTACTTTGAGAGTTTTTTCTAAGATATCAAGCATTGAGGATAAATCTACGTTATTAGTTATATTTATGGTTTTAATCTTAATATCGTAAGAAACGCTCTTGGGATTACCACTGATTCTCATATGGTTGTCTCCATACAATATATCTACAGTTATTTTAGTTTTCAACAGGGAGGGTTGCTTCAGTTCGACAATTTGATGACCTTCTTCAGAGAATACGTTGATTTCTATTGGTTTTTCTGATATATCTATGTAGTGATTTTCGTTTTTGAGCTGTATAGAAGTTCTATGATTTTATAGACTGTGAATTTACAAAATCTCATGGTATTGTATACACTAATTATCTCGGATGCGCAATCGTGTTTGGAACGTCTATAATGTAAGAGTTGAGATTGTTTACAAATGTATAATTTGGGTCTGATTCGACATTGCTTGTCCAAATACATCTGGTCTACATTCATATAAGTTAATCCTGAGATAAAAAGTATCGGATGTTCGACTAATGGTGTGAGAAATGCTCCGTTCTTTTGAGTCGGTATGGGGTATACCTGTTCTACATCCCATTCTGAGTCAATTATTGTTGGGATTGAAATTTTAAAGAAGATATTTTCGCTTTGGAACAGTGTGAATGTAGAGATGTCTAAAATGTTTTGGAAATTATCTTCCTCTGGTAAAAATCCTTTATTCATGATGTGATTTCCTAAAGCTTTAGTATATTGTTCTAAGAAAGTGTGATGGTTTATGATCTGGGGGCTAATAATTCCTTGTTTTCCTAGTAGAATTAGATTGAACAATTCATTGAGTTGAAAGTGTAAATCTGACAAAGCGCTTTCTGTAGAAATAATCTTGACTACTGGAAGTTCTTGCTTGTTTACCTGATTTATTTCATTTCGTATGTCCGCGTTTACCTTTTCTAATTGCTTTAGGTTGTCGGTGTTTAAGATTTTCCTAATTAGAGCGGTTTGGTTAGTTACAATGGTTTTTAATTCGTTTCCTTCGCTAAATAGTTTGTCGATATTCTGGTTTATGAACTGTAAATCGTCAGAATCTAGTGTTCCGTAAAGCGTTTTGCTAATTGAGCCTATAGCGTTTATCAATCCTCTCTTAACTTCAGAGTGAGTCAGTAATCTTAAATGTGTTCCTAGCGTTTTGACGTTATTAAACTTGTTGGTTAAGGAAAGTATCTCTGATTTTACTCCACACGAGGTGGTACAATGTTTTTGGATCTCTTTTATGTGTTTTCCTAATGTACCGATGTGGTTAGTTATATCGCTTACATCTATTCCGATATATACATTAACTTCCTCATTGTATAAATAAGCTTTAGATATTTTTTCGTGGAAAATTGCGTTGTTTTCGGTTGGTATTAATTCCAGTCCGAGCACGAGGGTTGTGCATGAGATAAGCGTCCTGAAAAATAAGTTTTTAACCTATTACCTTGAATTTTCTTAATGACTTTATCGATTATTATCTCGTAATACGGTGTTTTGACTTGATGGATTTGATATGGCCCTAACCATTCGGTATCCATTTTGTCTTTTTTGTGATCGTTGTGAACTAGTACAAAGTCTCCTTCTTTGAAAATTGTTTGAGTTCGCACGATCTTTCTTTTTTGATCTCGAGCGTATCGTTTCTTACTATTTATTAGTGTTTGTCTCGCTAATTCCAAATATTTGTTCAACTGTTTTTGCCATAGGGAGAACATATCATTATACGTTAAGTTGGTGGTTTCTGCAATTGCGGACGGTAAATTAGCTTTTCTTCCGAACGTTAATTCAAAAGGGGTAAATCCTGTTCCTTCGTGAACTGCTGTATTATACCCCAAACATATAAAATTGAGTATCTCGTCCCATTCTTTATCGTCGTTATCCTGTAGGCTAGTACGAATTAGATCTTTAACTACTGCGTGAGTACCTTCTAATGATCCGTTGGATTGCGGATGAAAGCTAGTCATCTTGATATGTTTAATCTAAAAGCTTCGTCAAATTTCGTTACGAGTTCGCTAATAAAATTCTGTCCTTGGTCAGTAAGAATTGTCTTGGGTGCAGAGAATATATAAATATAGTGATTCAGTAGCGCGTTAATAATGGATTCGCTTTGTCATGTCTTTAATGGAATTAGTATTAAGTATTTCGTTAACTCGTCATGGATCGAAAGAATGAATTGGTTTCCTCGCTTGGTTTTTGTCATAGGTCCTATAATGTCCATGGCTATTTTGTCGTTAGGGTTTAGGGTATGTCTGAAATTACCGGTTCTTCTTTAGGTCGTATCCTAACCAGTTTTTCTTTTTGGCAAACGCCGCAATTTTTAATAAGGTCTTCGATTCTACTCATTAAATTTGGGATCTTGTGTCGTTCCTTGATTCTTTGGTATGTCTTTTGGATTCCTAAATGTCCTATCGTACCGTTATGATTTTCCTGAATTATTTCCTCTATCTCTTCTTCGGTTAACTCTTGGATTGGGTCCCATGCAAAAGTGGCAGGGTATCGGGTATCGTTGAAATATAAAAGCATAAATTTGATCTGGTTCTTTTCTAATTCTGCAAACGTGTTGTCTCCTATGCCTATTTTCTTGTTATTTCGTAATATGTCGTTAATTTTTGCCTCGTCAAACTCTCCTAATTCTGTTTTAATCAATTGATAGAAAGATTGGTCGTTAGGTTTCATTTCTAGTTGTTTTGGGATTTCTGATTTCTTTTTCCATTTCGTAAAATGTTGTAAGAAATCTAGGGCTACTGTTCCTTTAGGGGTTTCTACCTTTTGAATAGCGTGAATTCTACATAAGCTATCTGCGACTGGGTTGTCTTTGCCTTTAACATATTCGATTGTGTATTCGTACTCTTCTAGCTTTAGTTTCCATAGCATTAATCTACACGATGGATCTTTGCAATTATTCAACCATTTCAAAGCTTGATGGTCCGTTCTAATAATAAATTTCCGTCCTAAAAAGTATTGTTGCAATCGTTTCAATGCCCAAACTATTGCTAATAGTTCTTTCTCAGTCGTCGTATAATACTTTTCCGGTGGGTTCAGTGTTCTAGAAATAAAACAGCATGGGTGTCCTTCTTGTGAAAGAACTACCCACAGTCCTTCGTTACTTGCGTCGGTCGTTAGCGTAAAAGTCTTAGTAAAGTCGGGGTATGTTAAGACTGGTACTTCGCATAGTCTCTGTTTTAATGTTTCAAAGCTGTTTTGTTATTTATCCGTCCAATGAAAGTTGACGTCCTTTTTTATTAAGTCTGTTAGAGGTTTAGCTATTTTAGAAAAATTTTTTATGAACTTACGGTAGTATCCTACCAGCCCCAAAACTGATTTGACTTCTGTGGGGTTTCTCGGCGCCCTAAAGTCTGTTACTGCTTGTATTTTCTTCGGGTTAGGTTTCACTCCTTCGCCCGTTACAACGTGTCCTAAGTATTCTAGTTCCGGTTTCAGGAATTCGCATTTATTGGGTTGTATCTTGAGTCCTAGTTCCCTAAATCTTTGAAAAACTATCGCTAAATTCTGATTATGTTTCTGGATGGTATCTCCGAATATTATTATGTCGTCTAAGTAAGCAAAACAGTGTTTGTTGATTAAACCTCTCAAAGCTGTGTCCATCATGCATTGAAAAGTCACGGGCGCGTTCTTTAATCCAAATGGCATTCTGTTGTAATGAAAGGTGTCCCTGCGGTGTTGAAAACGCGGTGCATTTTTTCGAATTTAAATCCATGGGTATTTGACGGAATCCTGAGGATAAGTCTAACGCGGAAAAGAATTTAGCATTCCCTAAGTGACTCAGTATGTCTTCTATGTCAGGTAAAGGGTAGGTGTCTTGGTCTGTCAGCTCGTTAAGCTTTCCGAAATCTATGACTATTCTCCATTTTTGTTTTCCTGAAGCGTCTATTTTCTTTGGGACTACCCAAACTGGTGAATTGTAAGGTGAATCCGATTCCTCGATAATATTTTTGTTTCACATTTCTTTCATTTGTTTCTCGATTTTGGCTTTGTGATATTCTGGGGGGCTATAAGATTTGGTATTAATAATTTTATCTTATTTCAGTGTGATCACGTGTTTCGTCAAGTTCGTGCAAGGTAAAACGTCCGTTTCTAAGTTGAACACGTCTACATAGTGAATTAGTATTTTTTCTATAGATTCTCTAAATTCGCGTTCGATATGATTTGTCCACAAAATGGCTTTGAATTTTGCACTTTGGTCTAAATCTTTATTGTTTTCTATATAACTGGAAATTTCGTGATTTTTCTCACCAGTGTTGAAGAAACATACTCTCGTTGGTTGTCCTTCCAAGTAGATCGTTTGAACTCTCCTTTCTCCTGGTTGAATCGCTATTGGTTTCTGGAAGTGCAAATAGTTATCGTCTAATTTCAAAGTATCATTTGATATGTAGTATTGGTATTTTCTTAGACACGGTACTCCTAGTATAGCATCTTCAATTAACGGAAAATACTTAGGCACTATGAAAAATTTATGGCTTTTACCAAATATTCTAAGCAGAACGTATTTGTCAGTTCTGTATTTACTCTGTCCCATATAAAATGTTCGCCGTTCGTTCGTGCTATAAACAGTCGATATCACCCGATTTTCTTTAATTAGGTTGATGCCGGCTCCTGTGTCGACTAAGTCCGTTGCTGGTCCGTCATTCCTCTTGAACCGTACAGTAAGCAATCTTCCTGTGGTCGTGTTGACCCTTGGTATTCCTCGGGATTCATACTCTCTTCGTCCGTCATTATAGGGTAATTTCTCGAAGGCGGTAAGTTTCTTTGGCTGGCTGATGGAAAATTTCGCTGTTGGGTACAAACGTTGGCTAAATGTCCCACTTGACTACATTTGAAACATTTGGGCGGTGGTGGGCATCATCGCTCTTCTTTCCGTAAGTGGATTCATTGGTTTTGGTCGTATGGTGTTGTTGAGCGTGATATTTCTTCTTGCGTTAGGTGTTCGTTGGAATTGGGCGTCGGCTCTCGCAATTGGTCGATTCATTATTCTTCCTCTTGCTATGTTTTTGTTGCGTTCGATTTCCCCTATAAGTAACTCTGCCTCGAAGGCTGCATCTTGTGCTTGTTTGAGATTCTTCGGTCCTTTAGATGATGTGCGTGTTTCTATTTCGGGTTTCAGATTTACAGTGAAGATTTTGGTGGCTCGTTCGTTTTCAAGATCTATAGCAACTGCTCGACGTATTGGATCGCGAATTTCGTGTTGGAGTGCGTATAATAGTTCGTTTAGGTTGTGTCGGAACCTCTTCACATAACTGTGTACCGATTCGTTAAAGTTTTGTCGCGTACGTTGCAGTTTGGATGCACGTTGCATTGGATGTAATACTCAGGGATACAAATTTTCTGAGGTTATCGAACAGGTCTTTATAATTTTCGATTACAGAGTGGCGGATACTACGTTCTGCTTCTCCGATGATTCTTTGTGTTAAAATGAGGCGTAGTAGTGTGCGTTTTTCTCGACATTCGGCTCGAGCTTCTCTTACCCGCTTAATAAACCCTTCTACTCCTATATCGTCTTGTCCATTGAGTATAGGGATGAAGTCTAAGCAGGTTTTTGCACTGTACATAGGATTGTCGTAATCTACAGCTTCTTCTTCACTGTCCGTATGGTCCCTTTCGTGTTTCGTTTCGGTCTTTTTAAGAACAGGTGGTTGAATAGTGCTGGCACTAGCGTCTTCGGTTATAATTGAGTTGAATTCAGATGTAGCGATTGACTGAATTCCTAATCGTAGTTCAGCGTAATTCCTATCTAAGAGTTCGATTTCTCTAATGCGTTGTCGACTTTCGTCTTGTATTGATTTATGCAAATTATTAAAAGCTAGTTCGTTTCTTTCGTTCTGTTTTTGCATAGCGTCTAGTATGGCCCGAATATTTGGATCCATACCAGTAGCCATAGAGCTAACAGAAGATGCGTCTTCTGATTTTTTGCTCATAGTGGTTATTATACTGTCGTTGGAGTCTGAACTAGTGAAGCTGTTGCGACGAGTACGATAGTGTTTAAAAGAATCCAGTTCTTTACCTGAGTATTCTTCTTTTCGTGACCAGTTTCAGTTTTGGTGATGACTGTAGTCCGCTTTCCGTAGAAGTCGTTTTCACGCAAAGTGAGCTGATCTATGCAGAGGTCCGCTGATCCCTCAATCTTCAATGATGCACGTATGCCGAAATTGTGATTTCGTTTACACTGAAGCGAATGGATCCTGGCACGAAAATGGATCCTGGCCAAAATGTCACGTAAAATTGATACTTGGGTTGTAAGAGAAAAGAAAGCTGAGTCGTAACCCACCTATTAATTTCCTTTTATCGAACTTTATTATAATTTTGGCACTTACAATAATAGAATAACGCTGAACCGAAAAAGGAGTGTTGTACAAGAACTGGGTACAAGAGCTGGGTGAAGTCTCGGTTTATATACGTTTTGGTTTGAGGATGTTGAGCAGTTCGGTGTGGGTATCCTGTTTCTGATGGGGACTAAGATACGTCGCAGCCTTGGCGTCCGAAAGTCCGGGGTCGAGATCTTATCTTTGATGTAGGTTGATAAGTGATTGATGTCACATACCCGCTTCTTTAGATTGATTTTGGTCCTCCAAAACCTTAGTGTTTCTTTAGTATGGAGCGATGGAATTGGACTCTGACTGGCTCGACTTGTACTTGTTCTTCTTCGTCGTGGTATATTATGCTTTTGCTATTTCAACCTGTGAAGGTTGGCTGGTTAAATTTCGACCACGATTAATAGGGATAATTTGCGAAGTTTGACTAATTGCCGCAGTATCATGTGTTGAATCTTTTGTAGATTGTGATATAGAAACAGCCTGTGATATAGAATGATTTAGCAGTCTTTGAGTAATGATTTTATACTATCTTGTTGTTTCGTTATAGTTTGATTGTTATCCATTTGTTCCTTTGATACTTGCATTGCTTTGTTTTGTTTAGCAACTTCTACAGCCTTTTCAGCATCTACAACTGGTTCTTTTTCCATGCATGTAATTTCTTCTTCAACCAGTACAACTGTGCTTTCCTCTATAGTTCGTGTTTTTGTGTCATTTAGTAAACTTTTCAATTAAATTTCCACAGTATCTGAAGCTTGAGATACCGACTCACTATCATCTTCTGCATTTTCAACACCCCAATCATCAAACATATCCTGAATTACACTTCTTTTGTTAGTTATGCGCACTTTATCTGCTTCACTTATAGATTTATTCCTTCCTTCTGTATTAGCAACATGTATAAGTACGATAATTTTGTGGCAGATCGGTATCAATAGGACGCCGACATGTCGAGGCATCAACGCGGCGCAACACCTCCCGGGCGATCCGCTGGTACCAACCGCCAACACTAGAGGGCTACGACGACAACGAGTCTGTCTAACTCGCTAGCGGTCGAATATACGAGCGATTGATACAAATACCGCACCTAGCGAGACTCCCTCTACGTCTAAGGCAGGGACTACCGGGCATAGCCTTACTAACGAGTCCACCGGTAGTCCCGGGACGAAACGCACAACTCTTTTTTCATCCGTCACAATTTTATTATGAATAATTTTCTTTTCTACATTAATCTTATGTGAACTATCAAAAGATCAATCTTGCCATATCCATTTGTTGTTTCTTGTTGTTCTTTTCTTTAATATCAATATCATCTGCAGTTTCTAGATCACTAATAATCACTCCTGAGGTAATAGGAGTTATAGAATTGTTTCTTGTCTTTGTATGATTTAATACGTCATAATTGTCTTTCTGGCTACAATTTTCAGAAACTTCTTGAGCCACAATTTCTGTTGAGATTACTTCTATAATTGTTCCATCACTTTCTCGTGCATAATCTATCAAATTACATTCTTCATTTACAATTTCAGTATTCTTCATTTCTTTTTGTTCTGCAGAAACATTTTTTTTTCTTCATTGGAATTTACAACAGCATCCTTTTCATGTACAGTTAAAACAATATTTTCTTCTGTACTTTCATTCATATCATTAATAGTTTCTACAGTCAGTACCATTACTTCTGAACTACTATCAACTATTTTAGACAAATCTGTGTCTGTATCCGTGACATGCAATGTTTGGTCTTTACCATCGAAAGTCTCACCAAGTGTTTTAATTAATGCTTGACACTGAATATTAGTATCAAGCTAACTGTATCTATATTTAACATTGTACAAACGTTGTGTTTCTCAATGTTTTGTTCACCCTCATTTGTATTAAATATTCCAACATTGTTTGTACTTTCTTTATCTAAAGATATGTCACCTGCATATCTTGAATGATTTCCAATCTCAGTTGTATTCTCTGCTTGCTCTTCTTGAAATTTCTCATCTTTTTTTTTTACATTGATCATCAATTTGTGGGTCCTTATTAATTATTTCTTGTTCTACTTCATTAATCGCAGCGTTCTTTATGCTCTCTGTCTCACTACTTTTCTTATTTTTTAAATTTTTTATTTAAATCTGTTACATCACATTTATTTACTACTAAAACATCTTGAATTATATTATCTGTACATTCATGTGACTTATTTTCTTGATTTTCTGGAATATCCTTCACATTCTTTATATCAGTCGTTGATTCTGATATTAATGAAGAAGATACATCTACTTTTATCGATGATTCTACTTTATTAATGTCACCGTGCACTTCATCTAGTTGTTCCATAGCAAAACATCAAGATTGTTACAATTACTTAAGAAGTCATGGATTGTCTATTTAAATATTTACTGCACTTTTCCATCAATTTAAGCCTTTATGGCAATTTGACATTATACAGAACACCAATGCTGTATCAGTTTATATTTTTCTTCATCATGAAGTTTTATTATAGCACCTAATTCTTCCTGATGTTTTTCTTTTTTCTTTTTCAATCTTCAAATATGAATGTGTTTTCTATGTAAATCTTCTAATTCTTGGTTCGCCTCGCGTAAGCGATTATTAACATATCTTTTATCTTCCATATCTTTATCTTTATCATATCTTTTACTTTACCTTCAATTTCTACCCTACGCAATATTTCAAATTCATTTTCATTGACAAGGATCATTTTTCTTCTGTTTCAAAATCCAATTTCAATTCATTAGTTTCTTCTTCATATTTATATCCAAGATCACCCACTTTTACCGAAACATTTTCAACAACTTTTTCATATTCACCCTTTAGTTCGTCTAGTTCTCATTGAAGGGCAGATTATTTGTCCTTGTGGTTCAAGAACTACATTTTGTCTCTTTTGCAACTTTAGCTCCAGCTTATCACGTTCCTCCATTAAATTACTAACACATGAATTAAGTTTGGCCTTTCTTGTTTCAGCAAGTCAACTTCATATTAGTGACTTATGTTATTTATTCTAATTTTATTGTTAGTTCTTCAATTTGTATTCCAAAAGATTGAACTCTTTTCACGTTTGTGTGTGTGTGTGTTTTTTTTATCTACTAATTCAGATTCAAGCGCTGCTATTCTTTTCGAGAAATCCACGATACGATTTCTAAGATCGCCTTTTATAGCCTTTTCTTGCTTTAATTTCGCGTTCTTTCTTCTCTGAAACTTCCAAAAGCTGAGAACGAAGGCGCTTCACTTCGGTTTGGTGCTTCCCGTCGTAACCATATAAAATTTCTTGTTGCAATTAGCCATTATTTCTATGTCCTTTCGGTGTTACTCCTTTACTTCTGTTTTTTTTTTATGTAACTCTTTTGTCGTCCTCTCTTTGTTGGAACATTCTACTTGAAGATCAGCGAGTTGATGCTCGGGATCGTAATTCAATTTTTGGTCGTTAGCAATAATAAGCTCACGTGACTTCACTTTTGAACTTGAGCTTGTTTGGTCTTAATTGTGTTTTCGTGCTGCTTGTGATGTTCTAAAAGTAATCGTCACATTGCTTGCATTCTTAGTGCACATTGATACACTGCACTCTGCACAGGCAATGCTTTTGTTGTCATGAAATCTCTCTAACTTTTCAGTAACAAAATCTTTTATTTTACTATCTAATTTTGGATCATGCGCCCCTGGTGGAGATACATTATGTGTTCTCTTTTCCTTTACTATGCACACGTTTTCCTTCTGCTCTCAATTTTTCTATCATCTTGTGCTGTTGTTCTATATATTGTGTTCTTATGTTCTTCGCATATAAATCCTGTTCGAGTGGATTGATTTTATCTTTCAGTTGAGGTACATGTTTAATTCTTTGCCTGTGATTATGATGAACAACCTCAGCATATTTCTTTTTTTATGGATTTCTTGATAAACTTTTAGAAGTTGCTCGTTATATTTGTAAAGCTTTTTTACTTCGTCTTCAGCTGTTTCTTGACGGGATTTTTCTTCTTTAAGTTTTTCTGCATTCGTTTTGTCTGAACTTCTCCATTTATGCTGCTTTTCTTCGAGTAATTCATTACGTTTCGGTATCTGGCTATCCTTTTCTTTAAAACATTAATTTTTATCAGAGAGTTCTCCTATTTTTAAACTTGCTTCATTTAAGGTAACTTTATTAATTTCCGATTGATGCTTTAACATTTAATTTAAGTCTCCTATTGCTGTTTCACGTTCTTTCAACTGTTCATTAAATTTGTTGTTTAGCATATCCACTCGAGAAATTTCGAGTTCTTGAGCGTCGTTTCTTTTTTAGAAATTTGGCTTATTTTCTCTCGCCTGCTGCTACATGTTGCTGTTATTTTATCAACCTCTTTCTTTTTTTCTCCTTTTTCTTTCTTTTCTTTTTTTTTCAGCAGCATATCATTGGCCGTATCTTTAGATTTTACTCTTTTAACCGTATGTTCTTCATCTAAATTTATTACATAGTCTTCACCTTCCATTCTTGTTTGTTTTGTCACTAACTCTAACATATGAGCTGCACGTCCTTGTGCTGAGTAGGTTTTTTTTCATAAAGCAAATCTCATTTATCATCTGATATATACTTTTTGAAGTAATTTCCGTCTGTATATTTTCTTCTTTTCCCCTACTTCTTTTTCTTCTTCTAATGAATTCTTTTTATTCTGTAAAATAGTTTTCGTATCTTCAATTTTGTTAAGTGCAATTCTTATTCTTGATAACTTACTTTTATTAGATAATTCTTGTGAATCTTCTATTACATCTTGCATATCATTTTGAGTGTGGCTTCTATCTTCAGCAAATTTAATATTTTGAACAGTAATTAATTTCGATAGCTCTTTCGGCATCAAGTAAATCGCACTTATTATTTAATATACTTTTTGAATTGACTTCTGTCTCTACGGTTTCTTCTTTTGTTTTTTCTTTGACTTTTCTTTGTTCTTCTAATCCACTCTTTTCATTTTATAAAATTTTCCTCGTATTTTCATTTTTTTTAACTTCAACTTTACCCGATCTCCTAGGTCTGCCTCTATGTTTCGCTCCTCTCTGTGCAACATTAGCACCTTTGTTTTCTTTATTTGCATCGTCGCCCAAATATTTCTTATTGAAATATTATCCTTCTTGTTATGATCTTTCCCTGCTTCTCCTAAACCTTTACTTTTTTTATCAAACCATTCTTGTAAATTTTGAGTATCTTGTGACGAAGATTGTGACAAATCACTATACAATGTTGCAATATTTTCTTTCCTTCGTTTCAAAGACTCTTTCTAGTATTCTGTCGAGCTATTGACATCAAACATTAAGTCTGTTTTAATAAAAATATAATCCTGTGAAGCGGTGTGAATTGATACTTTCTTTTCATATGAATTGTCTACATTAGACTGAAATTCTTTTGAAAATTCCTTCAAAACCATCTCCTCATTTTCTACAGTAACGTCTTTTTTCTCCAAGCTTTTGTTCAAGTTATTAGAAACTAAACTACCCTGATAACTCCAACTAGTCGCTTGTTTAATATTCTCCTGTCTTCCTAACATGATTTCGGCAATTGTTTTTCGTAGCAATTCGATTTCTTTATCGAGGAGTTGACCCTCTTCTTTTGCTTATTGGATTGAAAGGTCCATGCGCCTTTGCATTTGCGCGATTTCTTCTCGTAGTTGGTTTATCATTTCAATACTTTGTTCGTCACTACCAGTGCATGCTTTATTTTTCGACATCGTTTTAAATGTTTCTAACTCTTTGTCTGAGTCTTGTTCAAAGCTAGATAGTCTGCCTCTATATGTAAAAATGAATCCAGCGTTTACCTTGATTTGTTAGCTTCCGTAGATGCTTCCAGTTCCAAAGGCCTTCTGGTTTCGTGGATTAAGAATTCGCCGCCGAGGATGACCGTAGTCCAAGTTAGTCCTTCCCGTAGGTATGGATGTCCTTGTTTTCCAGACGAAGCGATGTTTCACAATCCTGGGATTTAGCGTCCGTAGATGCTTTATGCTTTATGAGTGTTTCTTCCGGTTTCGTTGATAGTTACTTCGTTGTCGCGGATGACCATAGTCCCAAATAATTCTATCTTCCGTAGATGATGAACGTCTTTTGGTTTCCGAACAAACAATTTTCACTATCCTGGCAGGATCGCCGAAATGTCACGTAAAGTTGATGCTTGGATTGTAGTAAGAAGGCTGAGTCGTAACCCAACTACTAATTTTCCTTTATAAAACTTTATTATAATTTTTAACACTTACAGGAATAACACTGAACCGAAGAAAAGGGGTTGTATGAGAACAGCAACTAGAATAGGAACAACTGCCCGAGCTGGGTGAAATCTCGGTTTATATACGTTTTGGTTTTAGGATGTTGAGGGACTAGGTGTAGGTTATGATGTGGAAAAGTGTTCGAAGGTCGGGGGTCGATATACTATCTCTGATGTGGACTAAGCTGCGTCACAGCCTTGGTGTGTGCTATGATGATAAGGTGGTGATGTGTCCAAAGGAGTCCGAAGGTTGGCGGTCCATGTCTTATCACTGATGTAGGTTGAAATGTGATTAATGTCACACGAAGATCGGCACCCCATATATCAGTCATACACCAGTGCCATCTGTAGTCAATAATATATTTTTTCGTTACCGGCAGAACATTTTCTGTTTATTTTATCGATATATTGGATTAATCGCTTCTTAAAAGTTAAAATTAAGTTGAAGTTAAAGTTTCTTACTTTTCATAATTAGTTATATTAAGCATTTTATCGTAAAGTCATGTAAATATGTAATATATTACCTGCAATTTTGTAAGCCTTTTCATATTAAACATGTAAATTATACTTACCATATTGGTGCAAAGATTGTTTTATTATTGTTTTATTCAGCACAGTTGTTATTTAAGACTTAGGAAGACATTTATACAGCAATCACGCCACTGTACGCATGTGTGGCGCGCGCCTCCGTACAGGGAGAGCACTTAGGCGGACTGGACTGCCGAAGCGAAAGTGTTAATGCAATTTATGTTACGATTACATTTCATTTTAGAGTAGACGGCCGCATTTTTATATAGTCCAACCTAAAATTAACCCATTGGAAAAAGAGATAATCATTTTTAATATTATGTAAATAAAAAAGGAAAATTAATTAGTTAAACAAAATGTGTTATACTTCACATAAAGTATAAAGTTCAAACCTAATTGTCTTGGAAAATGAAGCCTCAAACGAAAAAATATTATCTTATATTGTCTATTCCTTTTTCCATGTCAGTGCAAGTACAAATTGCATTACCTACACATAGCTCTTGATTCTTATCATTATGCTCTCTCCTGCAAAATATTCAGTGACACTTACAAAATCTTTACAATCAACATCATCTAATTACATCCGTTTACCAATTGCACTATTAATTACACCATATTCTGTGCGATAAATTTATACTAGGTATCCTTCACAAATTCCCATAATTTTCTTCAGATCTACATATTTAGATACCATTTTTCAGAAATTCAACATAATTTTCTGCAGATCTGTATTATGATTAAATTTTATTACCCAGTGCTCTAAAATGTTCCGTAAATGCTTCAAAATGATCAGTAAATATTATAAACTCAACTTACAACCATTATTACCTAATTTATGTAATCTCACGAATATTCATTTATTACTAGCAGTTACTACCAACATTACCTTTTGTTCCGACCATTCGCGGGGAGACGCGATCGCGAGAAAGCACGTCAACGGAAGTCGTAAATTCCCGTTACAATTGGATAATCGACGTCACGAAATGATTTCGGTTGCGATAATAAGGGTGGTTGAATTGACTTTACACTGATTTAACGGATATAATTAATGTTTATTCCAACAACTTCTTGACTATTAAATTCGATTGATAGCTAGAGTAACAAGGTGTTGTACGCGACGCACGCCTAGATGTTGAAGGTTCAAAAAATGTATAAAGCCTGACTTTCTGTAACGATGATGCAGCGGAGAACACTTGCGATGGGTGGGTCTAATGATGCGAGAAAAGCTGATTTGTTAAGACCAAGTTCTTGTTGGGAGAGTGAGGGAAGGACTTCTCTGGTAATTGGTTAATTTTCTGGATTTGTGTGGTGGAGGAAGGGTGTTAACCGCCCCGGAGAGAATGTTGCTAGTGTGAAATATCGTACATGAGAAAAACGAACTTCTCCTATCTTTCCGTAATAAACAATATCCTTTAGACAGTGACTTAGTGCAGATGTTTGGTTTGGTCTGAAGGACCTTAGAAATTCCTAAGATTTATGATCGGCTCTTAAGACTATTGAAGGTACGCAGTGAAGGCGTTGTCATCCTGTCAGCGGTGTGTGGCCTGGTCTAGGTAGAATGTCGCACGACGTAACACCTTTCGCGAAACAGTTGAGAAAGTACCCACAATTAGAAACTAACAGACGTATCCTTAGGGCAATTTCTGATTTTCTTATCTTTTCCATTTTTCCGATTTTTCCGATTTGATTTCCGATTTTTCTTAGATCCTAACTGCAACCCTCTTGCTTTCTTACATTGGCCATGACTAACGCGATTCGGGGTGCGTTGGAAAGGGCTCCAGGTAGTTTCACACAGCGCATTCTTGGATTCTCTCTATGGAAGAAAGAAAAACGAACTTTAAGATTGTGGCGGCACGGGCCACGCAACTTTCCAACGGCTCTGGATACAAAGCGCGACGCCGTCGAAGCGCAACACCGACGTGCCCAATGTACCATCGATATCTTCACGCTCTTTCCGCCGAAATCTCGAAAGAGCATACACGTGCCAGCCCACGCTAGTGGGGGATATCGATGCGCAACGAAGGGACGAATCCGTTCGATCCGGAACAAAAGGGCAGTCAGTCTGTCTTACGCCATTAAATGTATACCTTCTCAGTACTATTGCATAGCAACGCGTCGAATGATCTCTTGGTGTCTATTGTTACTTGTTAATTGTTACCAGTTATTTGTTAATCGTATCTGTTAATTGTTATTTGTTGACTCTGACTGTTAATTCGTTCTTAATAAACTATTGTTCGTGAAAACATCTGAGTATTCCTTACGCACCTATCACGACACACCACCTCAAGATGGTTATGGATAACCAAAAACAATATTTACAACAACATTAAAACAATATTTATCGTTGATAGTAGTTATCGGTAACCGTAAAAATGTTCATTTATAATGATTGTTTGTAATCAGAACACACGAAAATTAATATTTTTTAACCACATAAATGTTTCAAAACATCTTTTATAATTTAGTAGGTTTTTTTATTGCCAAGGAGAGTGTACTTTTTTTTTAATAACTTCTCTCGTAAGAATTTTGCGAATAATTGTTATTTTTGGCTACTGGTAAAAATATTCAAAGTTCTTCATATTTTTTACCTTTTAAACGAAGTCAGAAAATCCTATGTAGCATATAGGGATTGAGAAACAGCCTGATTTATTTATTCTAATTGTTTTTAGATGTCTTTACAAATTTATAATGTTCTATTACAAAGTATCTTAAGTTAGATAGTTTTACCTTTAAATATAGATAGGACATTTTATTGCAAAACCACGTATACATGTTGTTACGAAACCACCAATTTCTTAACAAATTTTTCTAACTTTTACTTCTATTCTTTATTTTCTCCTTACTATGTTTGTGTTTACGTATAAGTTGTACGTATATTGAAAAATATTAATTAAATATGTGTTGAGAATTTTGGATCTTAATAGCCGAAATAATGATATAGGAACACTAAATTAACACTTGGAATTAATATCAGAATAGTTATATGTTTATTTGATAAACGATTAAAAAATATTCATCGATACACACCTGCATGCGTCTCAGCACTTTCTTCCATACCAGACTGTTAACTCAACAGTTTACATTCCTTTGTTTTCGAGACGCCGCGCACGAACAATCTTCCACACACTGATATTCACATACATGCATCGCTACTACACAGCTAACCTAGTCTAGCACATAAAATTATACATATCTCAATAACATGATTTCAAGTCGTTTCTAGATAAAAATGCCCTATTTCGCTCCTTTTATAAAATTAATATGTTCTATCTGAAGGATTTAATTAATTAATACATTATTATCTATTTATTTATTATTTATTTTTCATTATCTATTGCTATTATCTATGTATTATCTACCTGTACGCTTAGTTATAATTGTAGGTATAGGCTGTTACGAAAAGCTAACTAAATTAAATCGAATAAAGAAAAGCAAGAATCACAGGAAGAAAATGTAAAACCACAGTCTTTCAGTCTCCAAGTGTCAAATAGAATACTAAGTAACATTAGAAAAGACGGTATAAGCATCAAATGATAGCGTCTGATGTGTGGCTCAAACCCATTTGCATGTACTGAAACAATGAAGAAACACGCTTGTTTTCCAATAAGGCTTATTCCACATCAAGTCGATCATTTTTTGACGTACAAGTTAAACATTTTTTCAGTGATATAAATTACATAATTTACATGAATTGCTCATTTTCATGAAAATGGAATTCAGAAACTATTTTTGTAATCGAGTTGCTCCTTTGCAGTTTTAATGTGTAAGGTTTAACATATCTAAATGAAATATCTTTCGCATTAAAAAATCAATATTTTCTGATGTTGGAAATTATAAACACACGGCTGTCTTTTAATTCTGAAAATTTGACTTCTAACTGGTTTTCAAAAATTTTCAAATATTGAATCCGCCTCAAATTTCGATCATGTTTAAGAAATGTCGACAAAATCTTTTGTTTCTTTTCAAGCGAATGAAACTCTATTAGAATATATTGCGAGTAAATGTGTTCTGTATCTTTGTGCAGCGTGCAAAGTTTAAAAGGATATATTAATCCTTTCTTGTTATTTATACAACTGATATACAATATAATACGCTTGAATGTTGATCAAAAATTCATTTTTGATTGAAAATAATCTCACCTAACTATTTATATATGTGTTAAACGTGTCTTCTTTCGTACTACAAAAACATTTTTTTTTAACGTGAAGGAAATCTTCATAGACACCTTATCACTCTTGTGCAGACGGGCTAGAAGATAGTGCCGGATTCTTACAGGCTAAAACCTCCACAGCCGGGGCGGTGGTAGAGACCAGTGCGAGTTGATTGTCGAAGCCCCTGTGTGCTTAACGCCATGCATCTTTAAACCAAGCACTCTCAGTAAGTACACGCACAGAACACGCAAGGGAGCGGCTGGCCTGTTTTGCCTGTTCTATATTACTTGTAAGAGAAACTCTGGATTTTCCGTCCCTTCTTTCAATATTCTCAGCCGAGGATTTGAACTCGCGACGCGTCGTCTTCAGTTGTGTGCCTTAACGAACGTAGCTGGCTGCCCGCCGAGTTTCTAGCTGATTGGAAAGTATTTGATTCTTAATGTGGCAATGTATATCATAGAAAGTATTCTAATTAGCCTCTGGAAGAAAATGTACATTTCTCACAGCCCTCTCAAAATACAAGGGGTAAAGGTAAATAATTCCCTCAATTAAATCATTATTATTAAATCTATTATGAAGTTTTTAATAATATATTTTTACTGCTACTATAATTCTTGTAGTAAGAGATGGCAGTTCTAAAAGAATTTCAGCCTCTTCTAATGCACTTATTTTCAAGATGCCTAACTTTGCGTTTTCCATCGTACTGGCAGAGATTTTATAATGTATGGGATTAGCATAAGTTATAAATAGGTCTAATTAATAATTTGTAACAGAAGGTTTTAACCTCAAGATTTAGGTCCGATGCAAACGATCGAATTTGCAATAAATGACCTCAACGGCAATGGGTTGGAGGGATAAGAAAATACACATGTATGTATCCTTCTTTTGTGAAACAGGAAAACTTTATTTCTTCCTCTGCTTTTCCAACGGCACTGGAACGATGTTGATGCTCCAATCAAAAGCAATGTCTCTCGCTCTCGCTTTCCTAACCAAAATTGTCCTTAACGAATCATATCATCTCGTGACCGCAGACACACCCACCCCTAGCTTTCCTCCGCAACAGCATCGTCACTAAACGACTCAGTCTCCATCTTTAGAATAGACAACACCTTTTACCGAGTTTCTACCCTTAGAACGGTCGCATACTTAACGTATAAGTGTAACTAGGTTTTGCATAAAGTTATTGAAACGATTTATGTGTGTTAATTCAATGTGTATTCCATTGTGATTGCTGAATTCATAACAAAGTTTAATAAAAGCAAAATTGATAGTTGTGTTACGACTCAGCTATTTTATTTTATCATCCAACCCTCAACTATACGTGAGACTAGCCGTTGGCAGGATGATTTCTTCTTTGTTTCTGTAGTTAGCTGCTACAGTTATTGTTATGGTTTTTATAAACTAGTAATTTGTTGCTCATGCTCAATTTAGATGTTCTTGCTGTAAGATAGTGCAACGACTTTCTCATTATCATTAGGTGTTTAATGTTTTCCAGTCCAACTTATGATCCAAATGCAGTACAAGAAGTTGTTTGTTGGATTTCCTGATTTAACAATTTAATCTCAGAAGATTCTTTCTCCTTAAAAATGAAGACAATATGCGAAAACTTGTTTGAGTTTAATTGGATTTTGTTATCTCTCGCTTAGCGTTCTATATTATATACGTACGTTTTAGATTTCTTCTTGCTATTTTAATGTTTCCATGTTTGGATGGGACATTTTCAGATGTTCTTTTCCTTTTTCTTTTTATTATTTAATTTGTACTTTGCAATTTGTCCACATTCGGCAAATTTTTCTAGCTTATTTTCAGATGTGAACATAGCGAAGGAATAATTTTCCGTTTTCAGCGTTGTTAACAATAAACAAAATAGAAAATGGGTTCGAGGACATTTTCTTGTGGAACCGTAAATTTTTTTCAGAGAGGACACTTACACTTCTAATCTTAACATACAAATACCTATTCGTAATGTGGGAGAAAATAATTCTATATGTGCTATTCAGCAGAATTGTTAATAACTTCCTTAAAATCCTTCATTTTATCATATAATACATAAAATCATTCAGACTTTAGCGGAGGCTTTTTCCACATTCAAAAGCAACGCGGTGCAGTATTTTCCTCCTTCCGTTGATTTAATTACGTCGCCTGTCATTCTGTGTATTTACTTTATTGTATTTTGATTCTGCCTAAATCTAAATTGTTGGCCTAGGATTAGGTATTTGGCTATTGGCGGGGTAGCCAGCTACGCTCGTTAAGGCCCGGGACTGGAGACGACGTATCGTTTTTTTTTTTTTTATTTAATTCTTTACATTCACAATTTGTCCAGTTTGGACATTTGGTAGAATTTTTTAGCTGTTTGATTATTATGTGGGTGGCTACCCCCAATGGGATACCATCTTCGTGTTTGTTAGGTTATGTCGTTTGTGAGGTCTGCTGTGTGTTTCCTTTTCAGTCTTCTATCCATGTTTGAGGTGTTGATCGTTTCCACAGCTTTGGTGTATTCCTATTCTTTATTTATATTTTCCTGCGTGTTTGCTAATTTCCTCTTTGACCGTTGGTATTCCTAGGTCCTTCCGTATATCCTCGTTTCTAACGTGCCATGGGGCGTTTACTATTGTTCTAAGAATTTTAGCTTGTACTGTCTCTATTTTGTTTATATGGTTCATTCCTGCTGCCCCCATAGTGGTATTCCGTACGTCCAGATTGGTTTTATGATTGTTTTGTATATTTTTAATCTATACGACGCATCGTGAGTTCGAATCCTCGCCCTGGATATATTTCCAAAGGATGGAAAACCCAAAATCTCCCACAAAAGCTAATATACGACAGAGGCAAGCCAAGCGCTCCCTTGCGTGTTGTGTTGGTACTTTTTGAGCTTGGTAGAGTTGCTTGGTAAGCACCCCAGGACGAACGAACACTCACACTTCCGACCATGTTCCTACTATTCCGACCGTGGAGGTTTTAGCCGGTAAGAGTCCGGCCGACACTACCTCCTGCCGCCCAGTGACCCCCGACCAGCACGATGGAGAAGTAAGATGTTTTCTATGAGAACTTCCTCCACAAAAAAAAAATAAAAAATAAAAAACGAGGCAATCATTAACAGCTGAAACGAAAGGACAAAAAGAAACAAAAAAATAAAAAACAAAAAAAGAAAGAAAAGAAAAAAATATTTTTTTAATGCGGTCGAGGAAGAGGGAGGTCAGGAGGCCCTGGACCGCTCCGCTACCGCCCACCATGGGTCTCGACTTACAGGAAGGTGGCGCTAGCGGCAATGGCGTCCCCTAATGCCAAATTAATCAGTTAGGAAACTTTTAGGAGAATGAACCGGCAGTAATTCGCAAGAGATTCCGTGGCATTCCTGTCACACGCGTAGGCAGGCCATCGTGGAGTTTTAGTCGGTAGGAGTTCGACACTGCTATGCTGCTCCAGCACCAACAAAGTGTCCATGAGGATTTTTCCACGTACACAAAAAAAGGGATTTAGCTATTATTTCATCCATTCATCTTTCGTCAATTGTCTTTTCTACTATTTTGGATGTTGGATTCCATAGTATGGATCGAAGAATCGAATAGTTTTAATATCAACATATACATTCAAACTATGATATATTAGGTTGGCAACTAAATGATTGCGGATCTTGTCATTACCACTTAATGGTAAAATCCGCAATCACTCAGTTGCCAATCCAATAGTACACGATTCCTCTTGTTTTTATCCTATCCGTGGTTTGCAGGGAATTTATGGAAAAAGAAAGTTGACTTGTCTCGTCGATAGCTGGTTATGGAATGGTTGGAAGAGTTTTTGTAAAATTTCTGTGTGGGAAAAAATAAGAAAGGTTAAAAGCCTGACGCTGCTGGTGGTGTCTCTGGTCTTCGTATGGTTCAACATTTACGTCCGGCTTAAAGCCATCCGCTCTTAAACGATGGTGGAAAAAATGATCCTGGTTAAATACTACATAACAAAGTAAGACACGACACAACATACGATTAACAGATTCAAAGAAAAGCCAGAATACAATATAGATATAATTGGAAGGAAAGTTACTGGTTATAAGCGGATGGTGGTATTAAATTCTTATTTGCTTTTTCTAACACTATCTGTGCACGTTTCCATATCTGTGGAAAATTTCCTAGCCTGAAAATAAAAATCTTACTCCTTTGTCCGGAATTTCTTTTAATATTTTTGCTGTTATTATATCGTTGTTGAGATATGTGTAATTTTCTGTGCTGGACTGAGTTAAGTGCGTAGTAGAAATATTTATATGTATATATCAGTGTGTGGAAGTATGTGTGTGTGCGCAGCGTCTCGAAACAAAGGAATGTCAGTCGGTTAAGGGTCGTCGAAGAGTCGGTTTACAGTCGGGTATAGTAGAAGGTGCTGAGACGCGTGCAAGTGTGTATCGATAAATATATAAAGAATCGTCCATGTAATAAATATATCATTATTTTAGTAATAACTGTCAATATAAATTTAATGTTCCTATAATATTATTTCGGCTTCAAAGATCCACAATTCTCAACAATCGTATTCAGGTTTTTTCTGTTGTTTCTTTAGGTTTTTGATTATTGCTTTCTTTTATTATTCTTGCTTAAAATTTGTTACTCGTTAACGCAGTCGATATTTGGTTCTTGTATGTTTAAACATTGTTAGCATCCATTTATATTATTATTTGGTTTATAGCATATCTGGCGATAATTGGAAAAAATAATTTTTTTGCAGCTCCTTTCTTACAATCCAACATTTGCAGCTTCCCGGACGATTGTTTCTGCAATTTGCACAGATTACCTCTTTTATTTTTTTACATATGAACTTTACTAATCGAGAGATACACACCTGAACATTTGACACGAGTCGGTAATTTATTACAATAATTTTTCGTGCGTCCATGTCGTTCACACACTGTGGAATATTATTATTAGCTCTTGGCGTTTCTACTTTTATGAACATATCACATACCCGATTCGTATTATAAATTTCCTTGTTGTTTTTGTCTTATTCACGTTCAGAGAGAAACATTGACAATAGTGTTAAAGCAACACTTTCGCTTAAGTAAATTACGTTGTGTAGCTTGTGTCTCCTTTCCAATAGATCTGTTTTGATATATTTTATCTCAAGTTTTGGGTGTTTAATTTACTTATAATTCTCAATGAGAATTGATTGTAAAAAGTCTACCAAATAAAAAAAAAGTTTTGGGTGTAATTCTTTTATTGTCACCTGAAACCTTTTAATATCTTTGCTTAGTAGGTATAATAATTTACATTTTTATTTTTTAGAATATTTCTTACTATCCTGTATGCGTCTGAATCGAGCTCTTGTAATTTCATTTGTTCTTCCAATTGTTTCGTTATATGTTTTTTGGTTTTTATATGTAGTTTTAACGTTTTTTTGTCTTATTTAACTTACATTACATTTAATGTATAGTTTTTGATATAAAAGTAGAATGATTTTGTAAACTCTCATCACTGAGGTTTTGTAATATTATACATCTGTTTGACGTTTACGAATCTTCTAACCACTTGATATTGGATTTCACGTTAATTAGTCTTATTTTCGTACGTGAATTTTCCAAATCTACTTTTGTTCCTCTTTTCCTTTTTAATATGGGTAGCTTCCATTGTACATTGATAGGTTTTTCATTTCCGTTTGGCATCTAATAAAGAATTAAACGTGTGTTGCAAAACGTGTTTTTTTCTAAAAAATGTCAAAGTTATTGAAGTTTTTCTGAATGATATTTCTGAATTTGATAAATTTATATCTCCTCTTAACATTTAACGCTCCAAGTGTGCCTCCCATGCAGCACCTATGTGTGGTGCGGTGCGGTACTTTTTTAAAAATCTAACACTTAAATACTTTTTCCTTTTTTTTTTAGTTGGAAGAATTTTACAACCAATTCTCATGGAGAATTATAAGTAATAGCTTTTAATTATAGTAATTGCCAATTAATAGGCTAAGCGTCGGCCACAAAAAAGCGATTATTCGGCTATCGATCGGTAAAGTGTGAGGTGGATATGTCACAATAGTTACTGAAGGTACACGCAAATATGTTCGACAACCAATAACGTCTATTAAACTTCATTACTCAATAACAATGAACGATTAACAACGATTGAGTAACAATTAACAGCGGTTAAATAACAATTAACGGTTAACTACGGTTAACGCTTGACGACTATTAACAACAGCGACGATTGACCGAACTCTCAAGAATAGTCGACTCGTTTTTCTTCATCAATCGCGGCTCGAGGTAGAATGTGCTTTTTGTTCCAGATCGAACGGATTCCTTCCTTCGTTGCCTATCGGTATCCCCACTAGCGTGCGTTCATTAGATGTGCCGCAGCGGCTGGCTTTCCGAGAATTGGGCGGAATGAGCGTGAAGATATCGATGGCACATTGGGCACATCGGTGTTGCGCTTTGACGGAGTAGTGCTTTGTATCGCGAAGCCGTTTGAAAGTTCCGTTTTTTTTTATTTTTTTATTATTTAATTTATACTTTACAATTTGTCCAGCTGGACATTTGGTAAATTTTTCTAACTTAATTGGTAAGTAACATGTGGGTGGCTACCCCCAGTGAGATACCATCTTCGAATTTGATTGTTTTATTTCCTTAGTGAGGTGAGTATTTGTTTGTTAGGTTATGTTCTTTGTGAGATCTGTTGGGTGTTTCCTTTCAAATCTTCTTTTTATGCTTGATGCGCCGACCGTTTCCGCTGCCAGCCGGGTTGAGTGCGTTGCTATTCTTTCTCTGCACCTTCTTGCACATCTGTTAATCTCCTCCTTGACCGTTGGTATTCCCTGGTCTTTCCAAATGACCTCGTTTCTAACGTACCATGGCGCGATTACTATTGTTCTAAGTATTTTAGATTGCATTGCCTCTATTTTGGTTATATGGCTCATTGCTGCTGTCCTCCATAGTGGTATTCCGTATATCCAGATTGGTTTTATGATCATTTTATACATTTTTAGTTTGTTTTCTATACTTAGTTTGGATTTTCGACTTGTTAGCCAGTATATTTGTCTCCTTGCTATCTGTATTTTGCCTATTATTGCTTTAATATGCTGTTTCCATGTGAATCGTGTATCTAGGTGAAGTCCTAGGTATTTGACTTGCCTTGTTTGCGGTATGTGCGTGCCGTCCAGTATAATGTTTGGTGGTTTCTGTTTTCGCAGTGTGAATGTAATGTGTTTGCATTAATCGGGGTTTGCTTTAATTTGTTTAACCTGAAGCCACTTTTCTATTTTTGTGATATGTTCTTGTGGTAATGTAACTGTTGTTGCAGGGTCAGTGTGCCTGACTAGTACAGCTGTGTCGTCCGCGAATGTCAGTATCTTGCTATTAGTAGTTGTTCGTATGTTGACCGCGTATAGTGTGTATAGAATTGGTCCTAAGACGCTTCCTTGCGGAACCCCTGCCTTGATGTCTTTATCTTCAGAGTATGTGTCTTTAACTTTTACTATGAAGGTTCTGCTGCTTAAGTAAGATTTAATTAAATGGTATATCTGCTCCGAGAATTGTTTTCTCATTGATTGAAGTAGACTTTCGTGGTTTATTTTGTCAAATGATTTCTCGATGTCCATAAAGAGTGCTGTGCAATATTGTTTTGTTTCCGGCGCCTGTAAGATTTCATTGACGAGTCTGTGCATTTGTTCTATTGCGGAGTGCTTGTTTCTGAATCCGAATTGGTGATTCGGTGTTAATTTTTCCTTCTCTATTATTGGTTTTATGCGGTCGTAAATTACTTTCTCTAGTATTTTAGAGAACACAGGAAGTAACGAGATTGGTCTGTATGATTTAGTTTCGCGTGGGTCTTTGCCTGGTTTGGGTAACATTATGATGTGTGCCAGGTTCCAAGCGATTTGTCTTATCGCTTTTGGCGGAAGGTTTTTCAAGATTTTGCCGTTAATTAGGTCGATTCCTGGTGCTTTATTATTTTTTGTTTTCTCAATTATGTTTCTGATTTCTTGTGCTGTTGCTTTGGGTATGGTATCGTGACTATTGTGGTTGTTGCTGTTGATATTATGTGGGGTAAATGTGTTGCATAGGTGGTTGGAAAATTCTTCAGCTTCCTCTTCGTTGCTTCTTGCCCATGTGTTATCTGCTCTTCTGATTGCTGGAAGCATTTTTATTGTCTTCCTTATTTTTCTTTTTTTTTTTTTTTGGCTTTCCATAGGGAGTAGTTGTAGATCTCGTGTGCAGATAGTAACTCGATGAACTTTGTAAACTCGTTGTTTTTGTGCTCTCTTATTTTGTTTTTTATTTCTTTTGCGAGTTTGTTTAGGTGTTTTTTGTTTTCTTTTGTTCTATGTTTTTACCATTTTGCTTTCGCTTTTCTTTTTTCTCTAATTTTTTCAAAGATGTCTGGCGGAATTATTTTTGTTCGTCTATTGGTTGATTCAGGTATAGTGGTTGCCCTTGCGGCTTCTTGAATAGTTTCTGTAAATGTTGTTACTGCTTGATCGATTTGTTCAGGTGTTTTCAGTGGGATGTTGCAGCTGATTTTGCTCTCAATTATTTCTTTAAATGTTTGCCATTTGGTGGTTTTATTGCATAGCGTCTCTGAATTGCTGCAAAGTACTGGTTTGTTCCTATATGTAATTATTATAGGCGTATGGTCGGAGGTAAGTTCGAGGCTGGGTGCTATGTTTAGTTTATTTGCGTTTAGTCCCTTTGTAACTGCAAAATCTAGTAGGTCAGGTATTTTGCTCAAGTCTGTCGGCCAGTATGTCGGTCTTCCCGTGGATAATATATTGAGGTTATTGTTTTTAGTGTAGTTTTCCAAAGTTCTACCTCGTGATGTAGTGATTCTTGATCCCCATAGTGTGTGCTTTGAGTTGTAGTCTCCAGCTGCGATATACTTGTCACCTAAGTTTCGAAAGTACTCTTCCCACATTTGTGATGTGATTTTGTGTCGCGGCGGTACATATACTGCTGACAACTGTAAATGGTTGCTGCTAGTTTGTACAGTGACGGTGGTTGCTTGTATATGTTCCTTACTAACTCAAAGTGCTCAAAGTTTTGATCAACTTATTCTTTATACAGAGTGGATGGTAACTGGATGTACAAGCGGAAAGGGTGATTCTACGCGAAAAAGAAGTCGGAAATATAGAATAAAAATTTGTTTCGTTTTCGAGAAAATCGACTCTGAATTTTCGCTCGGTACGCGTGCACTTTATCACGTCTCGTTATAACGGATCTCACTGTAGATCGTTGCCTCGATGGAAAAATTAAAAAAAGAAAAAATGAAAAAAAAAATTTTTAATCTATATTTTCGACTTCATTTTTCGCATAGAATCACCCCCTTTCCGCTTGTACCACCAGTTACCAACCACTCTGTATATTCTTTATATATATGTCGAAGATGAAAGAACACCGGAAACTCTGGAATTTTGGATAATCCCGCAACATTGTAATCTAGAGTCTACGATAGCAGTAATTAAACAATTGTAGTTATTCAATCCGATTGTAATTGTTCGAGATTAGTGATAGTGAGCTTTGGCTCGAGGCAACAGTCAGTCGCCAAACGTAACCGCAGTCAAGGAATGAACGCTTTGTCTAACAAAAGTATGGAGTAATTCTATAGTTCTTCTTAAAAGAAATATTTGTGGCGGCACGCGACAGTAAACGTTCCAACGGTTTCTCACCCGTGGCTCGCCACATGCATTCTTTGAGCAAGGTAATTGCCAGATGTCGATGCGTCTCCGCAGTACATGTTCAGCTAGCCCGAGGGCCCGTTATTAATCTTAAGATTTAGTCAACTAAAGTCCTTCAAACAGACAAAAAGTCTTTGTCCCAACTACGGAAAAATAGGGGAGACCTATTTTTCAACGAGCGGCGTCTCCCACTAGCAACTTTCCCTCGAGGGCGGCTAGCATCTTTTTCTAACCACCGGTATGGAGATTGACCAATTAGCAGCAACGCCAATTTCCCTTACTTTCTGAACGAAGGCTTTTCTCGACGAATCCGATGCTCTCGTATCCTTAGACACACCCCATTATAATTTTCCTCTGTGGCATTATCTGGACGGGAAAGGCATTCTCGTTCGCGATCTCACTAATGAAAGGAGTAACCCTTTACGACCAGTGAATATCACGCATCCGACTTAGATTTTGTGAGTACGTTCATCTATCATCCCGTCGACCGCGGATTCGTTATTGAACCTAGGATCATTGTCATTAGTTTCTCGAGTACCTAACTACCACGGTTACTTGTCCGGTTGTATAATAATCGTATTTGCACTAGTCCATGTCTTCTCCATTGCATAACGACAACGTGTAACCCAAACGAAGATTCGTTTCACGCCCCTAACCTTAATTCTAATGTCCGCTCCGACATCAGGAGTGGGATCAGTGCCGATTATAACAGTGCAAGAGCTTCGTGCTTACCATCATCGACCATCGTGCTTACGACCATCGTGCGCGAGTTAATCCCGTCGCTAGTGCAAAAATCGAGTGTGGAACCTAACAATTTTTCGACTCCGCTGCATGGTGCGCAGCTACCAATCTGATTATGGAGGAAGATCCTTTACAAAGCAGTGCCCTGAATATAATTTCAATACCGAGTGTCGAATCGACTTCTACGTAGTGGAGGCGCTAACTGGTAGATCAAGCCATCCGTGTGTGTCGTTTCCATTTTACCCCGATTTCGGAGCCGAGTGTTCGCTAATTAAAGAATCCGTAGTCTTGAGAATTTCTGGCAAAAGAACGATTGATATAGTAGTAATGCGAGGAATAAGAAATATTGGTACTAAACGTATCGCTCAAATCTTGTCCGTTGCAGGTGTCGGTGGTTAGAGATAAACCTTTCATGTTCTCGCTGATAGTTATTTAACAATATGATATCGCGATTACTCGTTAAATTTTAGCCAAGATTTTGACGTAATATTACACAAAATAGCCTCGCTATGTGTAAAACAAAAATAATTAATGCCTGTAATAAAACCGCTGAAAACGAGATCGATGTTAATGAAGTTGACAATGAGGTACGTGGTAGCGATAAAAGTCGATTAATCTTTCTTTTCGAAAATTCAGAGATTCATCCGTTACGGGTTCCCTACGTACTCGTACAAAAAATACAGGCCAGTTAGAAGTACAATTAATTGACCCTAACATCCCCGTACAAGGAGTCCTAATAGACTTCGCGAGCCCAGAATAGTACGTGATAGAACAAGCGACTTAATTACAGCCAAAAATCATAAAGCCTAGTAATTCGCCGTTCGCGAGCCCTGTGTTACTCGTGAAGACGAACAATGGTTCAGATAGATGATAGATAGATTTTCGAGAACTAAATAAATATACGGTCGCGGATCGGTATCCTTTACCCCTCATTGCGGATCAAGTCGCGAGATTGCAAAAGCGAGATATTTTATTATTCTGGACATGGCCGGTGGGTTTCTCCAAATCCCTATTCATTCTAATTCTAGGAAGTATACAGCATTGATTACCCTCGATGAACAATTTGGATAATAAGTTGTTGTTTTCTTCGAATTCTTTTGTGCCTTTGTTCGACCCATTCGATGTCCTTTGTTTGCATAACATAAGTGCGTGCGCGTTTAATGTTTCTTCCGGAAGTCATTTTCGGGACGGCGATACTATGCTGACCCTGTTGAAAATGGGGATTCTTATACTTTCGGACAACCCTAATAATTGTGCAGCTCATACTTGTCTAAATATTCTAATATTTATGTTCTTCCTTGCTACAATTTTGTAAACCATCAAAGCGTTTACTACGGAAATCCTTAGGAGACGTCGCGAATACGTATGAGTTACGGTCCGGCACCCTCCATCATAAAATACAGAGAGAAGGTAGAACTCTCTGCTTGCCCATCGTTCCAAGAGGGCTTAGGTGGCCCGTTATTAACCATGTGCAACAGTCAATTATGCACTTAGGTTGGGATAAAACGCTTGAGAAACTGTGCGAGTGTTACTGGTTCGAAGGAATGGCGGAGTATAATTCGCGAATTCGTAGAGAACTGTCACGCTTGTCAAGTTTCGAAGGCCAGTTCAGGTAAAATACGAGCTGAATTACATCCTATACCTAAGACCAGCATACCTTGGCATACAGTTCACGTGGACATAACGGGCAAACTAAGCGGTAAAAGTGGTTCGAAAGAATATGTCATAGTTTTGGTCGACGTCTTCACTAAATTCGCATATCTGCATCATACTCGTAAAGTAGATTTCCTTAGTACCGTTAAAGCACTTACGTACTATATTTTTATTCGGCAGTCCTTGCCGGACAATAGCGGATGAAGAGAGGTGTCCTAACGGGTAAAGAATTCCAAGATTTGTGGCAAGGTAAACACTAAAACTCCTCTTAATCTCAATCGGTGCGAGTAGGGCCAACGGTCAGGTAGAGCGTATTACGGGTACGTTGAAAATTATGTTCACGATCATAGAAACGACCGGGCGATCGTGGCTAGACGCGGTTGGCAAAATACGGCTGGCTTTAAATTGCACCACCAACCGCGTGACTAAATCGAGCCCATTGGAACTATTAATTAGTGGAACAGCAAAGACCTTACGACTCGTTGATACCCGATAATATCGAAGAAAAAGAAGTAGATATCTCTGAAGTAAGACAGCGGGCAATAGAGGATATAGAAATTAGTGCTAGGTACGATAAAGGTGGAGTTGACAAAACTAAAGCTAAGGTAGTTAGGTTTAACCTTGGTGATTTTGTATTATGCAAAAACGAGGAAAGAAACCAGACGAAGTTAGATCCGAAATTCAGAAGTCCATTCGAGATAGCAAAGATTTTGGAAGGAGATAGATATACTTTAAAAACCTTAGACGGCAAACAATCATATAAGGGCAGACATGACAGACTGAGAAAGATGCTAGAAAGTTGCGCCCCTGCTGAGATGGACGTCTGCGGTGATGACAACGATGGTGATAATAACGATGCAAGTGCACTGACCTCAGAGGATCATTAACACCACGTTGTGGTCGTAGTGTATACCCACAGTGACGTTTTGCGTGTCTGCAATATATCCACTGTGATGTCTCATACATCTGTAATATATCCACAATGACGTTTTGCGTGTCTGCAATATATCCACTGTAATGTTTCATACATCTGTAATATACCCACAGTGACGTTTTGCGTGTCTGCAATATATCCACTGTGATGTCTCATACATCTGTAATATATCCACAATGACGTTTTGCGTGTCTGCAATATATCCACTGTGATGTCTCATACACCTGTAATATACCCACAGTGACGTTTTGCGTGTCTGCAATATATCCACTGTGATGTCTCATACATCTGTAATATACCCACAGTGACGTTTTGCGTGTCTGCAATATATCCACTGTGATGTTTCATACATCTGCAATATACCCACAGTGATACACCCAACGTAGCAATATGATCCAACCAACTGAGATTCATCAGTGTACGAAATCGAACATGATCTGTCGTGTCATTACGGTCTGGCGACTCACAGAACGCAACTAGCACTTTGAATACAAATTATAACGCTACAAATTCTTGTTCTCTTTTAGTTTTGTGTTGTCAAGCCTCCGAACAAAATTTTGTTATTGCACTTGGACCCTTGACTTACTTGGACATTTAGTGAAATCGTAAATAATGTCAGTTGCATCGAATCTAATGTAAGAAAGCACGATATTTTAGTTACACACGAGGACGTGTGATAGTCAGGATGCCCGTGTCGGAGATGAAAGAACACCGGAGTCTGTAATTGAACAATTGCAGTTATTCAATCCGATTGTAATTGTTCGAGAGTTGTGATAATGAGTTTGGGCTCGAGGCGACAGTCAGTCGCCGAACGTAGCCGCGGTCACGGGATGAACGCTTTGCCTAGCAAAGGTATGGAGTAATTCTATAGCTCTCCTTAAAAAGGAAATAGATGTAACACTCGACAGTAAACATTCCGACGGTATCTGTCTCGTAGCTCGCCACACGCAGACCCTATTCTTCGAGTAAGATGATTGTCAGATGTCGATGAGTCTCCGCAGTACATATTCAGCTAGCCCGAGGGCCCGTTATAAATCTTAAGATTTAGATAACTAAAGTCCTTCAAACAGACAAACAGTCTTTGTCTCAACTACGGGAAAATAGGGGAGACCCATTTTTCAACGAGCTGCGTCTCCCACTAGCAACTTTCCCTCGAGGGCGGCTAGCATCTTTTTCTAACCACCGATATGGAGATTGACCAATTAGCAGCAACGCCAATTTCCCTTACTTTCTGAACGAAGGCTCTTCTCGACGAATCCGATGATCTCGTCTCCTTAGACAGACCCCATTATAGTTTTCCTCTGTGACATCATCGGGACGGGAAAGTCATTCTCTCTCGCGATCTCATCGACGAAAAGAGTAACCCTTTACGACCAGTGAATATTGCGCGTCCGACTTAGATTTTGTGAGCACGCTCATCTATCATCCCGTCGACCGCGGATTCGTTATTGAACCTAGGATCATTGTCATTAGTTTCTCGAGTATGTAATTACCACGGTTACTTGTCCGGTACTATAATAATCGTATTTGCACTAGCTAATGTCTTCTCTATTGCATAACGACAACGTGTAATCCAAACGAATATTCGTTTTACGCCCCTAACACTAATTCTAATGTAAACCCGACATATTTATAATATTATTAATTTTGTATTAATACAATAATAATATCGTATCATTATTATATTATTTATTTATTTTTGTGCTTGTATTGTCTTTTATTCGTAATATATTATCGCAATATAATAACAAAATTAGTTTAAGGGCTAATAGAACCTTAATGATTTTTTTAAAATGAACGGGTCATTTGCAAACCATGCTATAATATTTTGTCAAATGTCCTACTGTACAAATTGTAGAATGTAAATAAATAAATAAGTAAATAAAAAAAATGTGCAAACCATGATTACTTTGAGACATTTGTTCCTCGTGGTAAGTACTATATGATGCAGTAAAAAAATTTGATCTTGAAAATCATGCTCATAATCAGTTGCGAATCATTTTTTTTAGCAGATCTCCGCAGATTTGAAAATGTGGAATCACACCCCGCTCCCAAAAGCAATGACAAATAATTTTTTTATATCTTGTACGTTATATTCTGCCTATATGTAAATATATGTGACTGTGAATTGCAGACACGGACGTATGTGTTTATTTCCTTGTTTTAATTTTAAAGGAACATCACATATGTTGGTCGTTTCACTCGGTTCGCGAACTCTGCGAGCTCATAAAAATCTATTCCAACACAATGTTCCATATGCGAGCGAAGCGGCTTGTACAGTGTTTCTCTATTATACGTAAATACATAGTATACATTGTTTTTTATGAATATTTCTTTATTGTTAATTTCTTAAGGAATAACGGGCGATGGCTAAAATCTTCTAGAAATTGCTCAAGAAAATGTCCTTGACAACATATGTCAAAGTGAACATCATTAGCAAATGTTCTGACGGATCATATCCCTTTTAACAAGTATAAGAGAGAAAGCAGGATGTGACTTTTATTGATATAACTGTTTTACTATACTAACAATAAGAGGAAAATTGAACAAAACAAAAGCTAATTAATTACATATATGTCGGAGATGAAAGGAAAACTGAAGCCTTTCCTTTGCAATTTTGGGAAAGTCCTCTAATGCTATAGCCTAGATTTTATCATGGCTGTAATTAAGCAATTGTTGTCATTCAATCTGATTGTAATTCTTCGATATTTGTGACAGAGAAAGTGGGTTCGAGGTGACAACTGGTCGCCGAACGTAGCCACGGTCACGAGATTGTCACGTAAACTTAGGGGTTGGTTGATGAAACAAAATAGCTGAGTCGTAACACAACTATTGTCTTTATTTTCTAGCACAGCACAGGTTTACACAGATCGGAGAGATGTTCACTGTTCGATGATTTTGTCTATTTTCCAAAGGTGTTCTCGTCTCATTACGGAGGAAAGCTCGGTGTGGGTGCGCCCTTTTTAATTAACAACGCGGATTCGCTGTTCGCACCTTCCGTTAGGAAAAGTGAGGGTAACGATACACGATGCCAATTGGTTATAGGTCATGTTAATAAATGAAGATAGGAGGAAAAAGCCTCCTACCAACGTGGCTAGTAGGTAATATTGTTTATGGGAAAAACCAGCTTTTTCGTCAGTCAAGCATTGGGTTTTCCGTATTAAATAACTACCTGCTTTCCCCGTAATTAGTAAGGACGTATAACGACCTAAGGGTTGTTTCAACGACTATCCATAAACAGATAGCAGAAATAATAAACTTAAAATGTTTAGGTTTATGGTGGGTCCCTGGGGTAATTGAGAATTCGCGGTGAAGACCTGCACACATCCTGCCTCTAATATGAATTGACGTTACAGGATAAACGTTTTGCCTGACGTGTGGAGCGGTTGTATGGTTTTCCCTAGAAATGTGGTTGTGGCGGCATACGGCCTCAAGAACGGGCCTGGCCACATAGGATTGTACTTCGGAGATGTCGATATAATGGGACACACGTTGTATTAGGAATCAAACTCCAGACAGAAACTGCCTAGTAACGGCGTTTGGAACTTTCTCGATGCTTCCAGCGAGCATGTAACAAAGAAATTCAGTCGTACCGCGAGAAAAATTTTCATCAGATCATCATTCATGTGACCGCCTTGGAAAGTGATACATCGAGCAGTTTACCGAGTGTCTCAGCAATCGTATTTTTGTGTCTAAAATTATTCTACGCATAGTAAAGAGTTATCCCGTTGGCCGTGGATTCGTTTGAAGCCAAGAACATTGTTAATAGCGTTTATTAAACTCATTATTCGTTAAACGTATTATTCGTAAAACACATTATTCGTTAATCTCATTATTCTATTAACTTATTATTCGTAAAACATATTATTCGTTAATCTTATTATTCGTTAAACTTATTATTCGTTAATCTTATCATTCGTTAAACTTATTATTTGGTAATCTTAGCATTCATTAAACTCAACATTCATTATACTTTGTAAAATCTTGTATATACGCGTAAATATAATCCCTGTTGTGTAAAACGATGGCTAATTCAAAGGAAGAATCGTTATGCGCCCTGGATTCTAATGTTAAACCGACATATATGTTTAGTTGATTGTAATTTGTGAAGTAGTTTATTTCTGGATCTGGTTGTTTGGGATTGTCTGCGGTGGTTTCGTTTGAGAATGTGCGGACTGTTTTGTTTAGCGTTTTGTCTTGTTCCATTTCATTTTTGAGTTTGTTTGTTTCGGCGATGATAATTCTGTTTAGTTGATATCGGCTCATGTGTTCGTTTTGTGTGTGTATTTTGGAAAAGTGGGTGCCGATAATGTCTAGTTTTTCTGTTGTTTTAGTTATTATGAAGTTACCCTCGGTGTCTTTGATGGTGTTGTGTTTCGTTATAACTGCTTCTTGGATGAGGGATGCTTTTTCTGGGGGCAATTTGAGAGGTGAGATGGGTTTTGTCCTTTTGGTCTGAAGATTTGATTTATTTGGGGGAACATGTGGGCTGAGTCGTTTTGGAGATGTCTCTTATTTTATTTGTCCAGTAATGGTTTATAGAGTTTGTGAATTCTTGTTTCATTTGCGCTTTTATTTTGTATAGTAGGTACTTTAGGATTTCTAATTCTTCTCTTTTATCGTAAGAATAGTTAAATTTTATGTTGTTTATTTTGGAGATTATGTAGCTTCTATCTCGCTGTAGATGTTTTATTTTGTTGATATAGGGCTCGCATGAATTTTTTTGTTTTATGTTTGGCACAGATTTTTGGAGAGCGATTTGTGTGTGTTTATCTATTTCGTCTATGAATGAGTTGATTTATCTGTTTGTTAGGTTGACGTTGTTGTAGATCTTTAGGTCGCAGTTTTGTTCGAGTATGTTTTGGAACATTTTCCAGTCTGTCTTTTTGTAATTGTACCTGGGTGTCTCGATCTGTGTTTCGAGTGTTAGGAGGTCAGATGTATTCTTGTTTACGTGAAATATTAGGGCGGTATGGTCACTGTCATAGGCTGAGGTTTTGAGGGTGTTATTTGGACGTAGGTTTTGAAATATTAGACGTGCTTCTGCTAGGCATATGTCCAGGTATGAGCCTCCTTTTGGGGCGCTAATCACTGCGCTAACGTCGTCCGGTGGAAGTTAGTGTGGAGTGGCCGTATTTGTTGTCGAGTGCCGCCACATTTTGTTCATTCCTGGATGTATTCTTATTATACTTTGAAAGCAATGCAATACAAATTACCAAAAGGCTCTGCCATGATGATTACTACGATGCAGCTGGTACAAATGGTGATTGGTTGGGTTGCAACTATTGCAGCTTACTATTACCGAAAAAGTTGTGGACTTTAATGCTACACTACGCGTAAAAATTTTGTGTTTGGTTTCCCCATCTACTTCAGTTATTTAATCCTATTTAGAAAATTCTTCTTCGTGGCTTATTTTTTCGACGAACGGAAAAACAAAGTCGGAGAGAACGTTCACGTCAATGGAAGAAAGGAGTGTTATAAACCAAAGACTAGGTAAAGTATATCAAAGTTTTTGAAATCTTTTTCTATAAACGCTTTCTGATAACGTTTCGCGAAAACACTTATAACGTGCTTCAGAAGTCTGTATTAGTTCAAAACGATAGAAATTGGTTGTGATATAATGCCAGTGATAAGGTATTTATTTATTGTAAAACATTTAGTGTTTTTGATGTTAAGGTATGGGATATGGAGGTTTTGAAAAAAGTCGTTTGCGAAGAAGTGAGAGTAAATGGAAAATCAAGAGTGAAATTTTGTTACGCGTATCTTTGAAATATTTTTAAGGAATATGCTAACAAGAGAAGAGGATTTACAAAAAATTCCTAGAAGAATTCCTTGTAATGTAAGTTTCGATATGTGATTTTGGTTGTATTTTTGTTTGCCGAATTCAAATGTGTAATAAATTTATGTTTATCATTGAAGATATTTTAATGACAAACAATTTAATATTTACTAACATGCATATTTAGTAACATGACTTCGTGGAAGATTTGACTTAAGAGGTATCCTGATTGAATTGTTCAGCAATATGTAGGACATGGAAATGTCTAATTACAAAAATGTATGATGGTGAATGCAAATATTCATCGTAAAAAAAGCTTTTGTTAACTAAAGAACAAACTGACGGTGTATCTGTATGTGATGTAATCCTGTGTATTTTCGACCAATCGCGGGAGACGAAATCGCGAGAAAAGACGTCAACGGGAGTCGTAAATTCCCGTTACGATTGCAAGAATCGACACCGCGAATAGATCGATCCCTTGATTTCGGTTAAGATAATACGGGTGTTTCAATTAGTATAACACTGTGATTCATAAGTTATATATTTCCAACACTTAAGTTACACTGTTGAGTAGATATAAATCGTAGATAACAACTTGTCGCCCGAAGGTAAGATATATATGCACGTTAGAGCAAGGCTCTTATAATTGAATTTAGTATGTTAGTGGACGTAACACTAGAGGATGGTTAATGGAGGAGGTGAATGTTCGATATTCCCGAGAACCGACTTAGATAGTTGATGTGAGTTATACTCCTCTAGCGTTGTGCTTAAACGTAGACGTTAGGCGTTAGATTTTTGTACTGACTTGTCGCTCGTCTGTTAATTGCATGAAGAACGCGGATTCGTTGTTCACACTTTTCGTTATGAAAAGTGTGATTCCCATTGGTTGATGAGTGAAGATACGAGGAATAAGCATCCTACCCACGTGGCTCATGGGTGACCTTGTTTATGGGAAAATCCAGACATTTCCAATAGGTAAATGACCGGTTTTTCCCATTATATAACTACCAGCTGTTCCATAATTTCTAAGAGCGAACCATAAACCTAAGGACCTTATAAGTACCGGCTATAAACCGAAAATATTTGCAGGATTAATGGTTTCTGCAAGCTAATAAGATTCAATTTATCGCGGGGCCTTAGGTTTGTTGAGGGTGTACATAACGGTCGGCGGACCCTTAACGACCCAATACCGAGGGACGTTGTACGGTTCCAATCACGCGACGTAACATTAATAATGTACAGAGCATTTTACAAAAATGGACATCTCAAACCATGTATACACTGTTGCACTTTAATTATGCTCGTCGAAATAAAGTTTCAACCTAGTATTTCCTCCACTTTCCTTTACTTTTTTTAATGCTTTTAATCAACGAGGCATACTATCAATTAAATTTTTAATTATTTGTTGTTCAATATTGTACCATTTCTGTTGTGTTCTTTCCCATAATTCACGAACACCCGAAGGTGGATTATTATATTTTGCCAGCCTTCTTTTCAAAATGGACCACAAATTTTCGACCGGATTCATATCCGGGCTTTGTGCTGGCCACTTCGTCACAGAAAAATTTTGATTTTCTATCCAGGTTTTAACTACTTTTGCGGTATGCTTAGGATCCCCGTCTTGTTGAAATACTACTTCACGTTCATTATATCCAATAGAATTAACTACAGAAGGTAGCGGTCTACCGTTTTGTGAAGAAATTGGTGCACTAACATACTTTTTTCTTATTCTTGCAACTATCGTATGACTGACACCACATTTATCTGCAATTTGCCGCAACGACAAACCTTTATCACACAAACAAATAATACTCTTCTTTTTATCTTCACTAAGTGGCTTCATCTTGGATTAAGCATATCAAACTGAAAACTAATCTAACAAAATGGTGTGGAACAGTTAACTGCGAAACAGTGGACAACCAGTGCTTATTGACAGTTTCGTTTCCCTGACATTTACATGCTATCGTAAACGTTTCTGACGAAACGTGCAAAATTGTAAACATTGTTTCAAGACACAATTATTATAAAAATCCTGTACAGTATTACTGTTAATGAAAATGAACTATTACATTTCGTTAATCAGACGTGGCTGGTAGTTACCGTTACCTAATCTTCACCGATCACTTGAAAAATTAGTCGTAGTATCGCCTTTTACATAAAATCAGCGGAGTGTGTTTACACTTTTTCGCGTCACTGTATGTGTATTATTTGATATATCTTTCATCTTTAAGATTATCCACGCATAAAAGATGACATGCGTTGTTGCATCGGGTTGTGAGAAAGAAATAATTTGGATACAGATCCTTGTTTATATACCCGATATACTTATTTCATTTTTCATCCTCACTGACGATGACACTAGACGCCAGGTATTGGCAATACTATCGATCGTACGTCATTAATATTCAAGGATTGAGGTACAATATTGCCGAAAATTGACATACTTTGTATGCAAGCGTCACTACCTATGGCAGAAAATTAAATAAGATTAATCGTGCGGTTAAGTTTCAATATTTTTCATCGCTATTTGCTCTGAAGTAGACTCAAAACAACTCTGGTTTTGAGTCACGGTGCATTTAGACCAAGCAAGCTGTCATGAATAGAGAACATCTTCCACCTGCACTTGTTTAATACTATGAAACGGAGGCAGAAATATTTATTTCAAAACATTTATCTTAGCAATGACACAGAGTCGCGATTGCGCCGCGATATTATTTTCGACAATGTATTCACTAGTCATGATTTATTTTTTTCCTATCGTTTACAGGCAAGTAACTGAAGCATTGAAAGTCCTCACACATAATGTGCCGTGTTGGATAAATAACGACCAACTTTATTTGTCGTTTTATGAATCGAAATGCACATTTTTTCACCAATATCATTTCGTATACTTTATACAATTGTTTTATACGAATCTTCTAAGTAATCTGTTCTCAGAATTGATTCCTTGGGAATATTTTGATTCGTATATTTTCTTCAAAAAAATTACTAATATCACGATATTTAAGCACCGCTATAGAACATTTGCAATCACTATAGCTTTGCGCAAATCAATCTAAAAACGTATTATCGTACGAATCTTGCGATTTTGTTAAATGTTTGTAAGAAGAATTTTTAATTTCCTTTAATTAACAAACTACGTAGTTTTATAGAGACGAGTTTGCAGAGATGTGACCAAATATTTTCCTGGCGTCACAGTTTCTCACAAACAATTTTTTATTACAATTCAAGCGCAATTGAAGCTATATGAAGACCATGTATGGAAGTATGAAAAAAATATCGAATATTGTTTTAGCGCCGCAAATTCACCTATCACGCTACAGCTGCCGCTCTCCGTTTCGTAAATAATACAAAAATATTAACGTTATTTTCTTGTGAAATATAACTCTTCTATATCTTTTAGAAAATTGTAGAAAAGAATTCTATCGTGATACTTTACAAAACAATTACCTACGGTTCTTAATCTATTCGATATTTTTTTCAGTCAACATCAGACAACGCTACTATTTAATCTAAATTTAAAAATTAACGGCAACACAACTAAAACAAATCAAACAAAAACGCAACATTGGCACGACCCTAAAATGTATCCGAGGGTTTCTGGTTGTGCACTACATCTTCTACAAGTTACGCCTACTTTTTTGTCGGCTCATGCCAATATGGTCCTTGTCTCAAAGGACCTGTTCGTTCCTAGCCTTATGGCATTGATGAATCTCGATGGCCTGAGCAAGTTATACTCCTCTAGCCATACGTTACCAGTTTTATCCCTTAAGAAGTCTTTAATTCCTTGGCCCTGACTTTCGAATTCTTTAGTTTTATTGCGCTTTTTAGGATACCGAGTTTAACGATATGTTCGATCCTCGGCAATTCTAGACCCCCATTAGCTTTTGGAGTGTGGAAGAATGTATGGCATTGATCTCTTGCCTGACTTCGCTGTCCATCAATTTCAAAACACAATTGCTTGGTGGATTTAGTAGTAGTTGGTAGATATAACGAGGAAAGATGTAATTCATTAACAAATCAATTTTCTTTCATGGTTTCAGAAAGAGCTTTCTGGCTCTTCCCGCCACGCTCAGAACTTCTGATACTATAATTCCACAGTGGATACCTCTCCAAGGCACAATTTTGGCGCCTAAATACTTGAAGGCCTCGTCTGGGTCAATGGCCGGTATTATTACACCTTCGATACTTATTCTCGGTTCTTTGACGAACCAGGTGTCCTTCCTCGCGACCACCTGGATCGTTTGGCTCTTCTCCCCTGTGATGGTCATTCCAAGGCCTTCGGATATCCATGTAGGATATCCACTTGGCGTTGTGCCTTCCTCTCAATTTCACCGAGTAGGACAATGTTGTCATTACCACTTAATGGCAAAATCCGCAATCACTTAGTTGCCAATCCAATAGTACACGATTCCTCTTGTTTTTATCCTATCCGTGGTTTGCAGGGAATTTATGGAAAAAGAAAGTTGGCTTGTCTCGTCGATAGCTGGTTATGGAATGGTTGGAAGAGTTTTTGTAAAATTCCTGTGTGGGAAATTATAAGAAAGGTTAAAAGCCTGACGTTGCTGGTGGTGTCTCTGATCCTCGTATGATTCGACATTTACGTTCGGCTTAAAGCCATCCGTTCTTAAACGATGGTGGAAAAAATGATCCTGGTTAAATACTACATAACAAGGTAAGACACGACACAACATACGATTAACAGATTCAAAGAAAAGCCAGAATACAATATAGATATAATTGGAAGGAAAGTTACTGGTTATAAGCGGATGGTGGTATTACATTCTTATTTGCTTTTTCTAACACTATCTGTGCACGTTTCCATATCTGTGGAAAATTCCCTAGCCTGAAAATAAAAATCTTACTCCTTTGTCCGGAATTTCTTTTAATATTTTTGCTGTTATTATATCGTATTCAGGTCTTTTCCGTTGTTTCTTTAAGTTTTTGATTATTGCTTTCTTTTATCATTTCTGCTTAAAATTTGTTACTCGTTAATGCAGTCGATATTTGGTTCTTGTATGTTTAAACATTGTTAACCATTTGGCTATAAACCGAATAATAATATAAATGGATACTAAATGGCTGGTGATAATTGGAAGAAATAATCTTTTTGCAGCTTCTTCCTTACAATCCAACATTTGTAGCTTGCCGGATGATTGTTTCTGCAATTTGCACAGATTACCTTTTTTATTTTTTTACATATGAGCAATTAATCGAGAGACACATACCTGAACATTTGACACGAGTCGGTAATTTATTACAATAATTTCTCGTGCGTCCATGTCGTTCACACACTGTGGAATATTATTATTAGCTCTTGGCGTTTATACTTTTATGAACGTATCACATACCATCTTATTCACGTTCAGAGAGAAACATTGACAATGATGTTAAAGCGACACTTTCGCTTAAGTAAATTACGTTGTGTAGCATGTGTCTCCTTTCCAATAGATCTGTTTTGATATATTTTATGTCAAGTTTTGGGTGTTTAAATTACTTATAATTCTCAATGAGAATTGATTGTAAAAAGTCTACCAAATAAGAAAAAAGGTTTTGGGGGTAATTCTTTTATTGTCACCTGAAACCTTTTAATATCTTTGCTTAGTAGGTATAATAATTTACATTTTTATTTTTTGGAATATTTCTTACTATCCTGTATGCGTCTGAATCGAGCTCTTGTAATTTCATTTGTTCTTCCAATTGTTTCGTTATATGTTTTTTGGTTCTTATATGTAGTTTTAACGTTTCCTTGTCTTATTTAATTTACATTACATTTAATGTATTGTTTTTGATATAAAAGTAGAATGATTTTATAAATTCTCATCACTGATGTTTTGTAATGTTATACATCTATTTGACGTTTACGAATCTTCTAACCACTTAATATTGGTTTTCACGTTAATTAGTCTTATTTTCGTACGTGAAAAAATCTACTTTTGTTCCTCTTTTCCTTTCTAGTGTGGGAAGCTTCCATTGTACATTGATAACTTTTTGTTGTTGCAAAACATGTTTTTTCCTAAAAAATGTCAAAGTTTTTCAAGTATTTCTGAATAATATTTTTGTATTTGATAAATTTAGAAATTTATATCTCCTCTTAACATTTAACGCTCCAAGTGTGCCTCTCAAGCACCACCTATGTGCGGTGCGGTGCGGTACCTTTTTTAAAATCTGGTACTTAAAAACTTTTTTCCTTTTTCTTTTTTAGTTGAAAGAATTTTACAACCAATTCTCAAGGAGAATTATAAGTAATAGCTTTTAATTATAGTAATAGCCGATTAATAGTCTATCAGTCGGTAAGTGTCGACGACAAAAAAGCGATTATTCGGCTATCGGTCGGTAAAGTGTTAAAACCTTGCAAGTCGAAGTATAATGAGAATAAGTTGGAGTTGTCGGTCGATATTCACAATTAAAAGTCGGAGCGTTAAAGGTTAAAAATGAGAATAATTAACATTAAATTTCTATTTGTGTTCAAAATTTTAATCAACTTATTCTTTATATATTCTTTATATATACATATGTCGGGTTAAGATCGGAATTTTGGGCGCGTGACAACTCTTCGCGTGGACTAGCCATCGTTTCACAAAGCCGAGATTGTATGTACACGTATATACAAGACTATCACTAAGCTTAACAAATAATTAAGTCTAATGAATGATAAATTTGATGAACAATGAAGTTAATGAATAATATGATTTACGAATAATGAATTTACGTACACTATTAACAATGCTTTTGTTGGGTTCAAACGAATCTCGAGATAACTCTTTAACTCTCGAGATAACTCATCGTAAAAACTAATAGTAGGCGCAAAATACGATTGACGAGAAATGTTCGATGTGTCACTCTCCAAGGCAATCACAAGAGTGCCAGCCTCGTCTGCAATTCGATACGCACTCGTTAGAAGCATCGAGAAGTTCCGAACGCCGTTGCTAGGCAGTTTCTGCCTGGAGTTTGGTTATTGATACAATGTATGTCCCATTGTCTCGGCACCTTCCAGGTAACCTCACACGTGGCTAGGTCCGCTCTAGAGGCCGCATGCCGCCACAATCACACTTCTCGGAAAACCCATACAACCATTCCAGACCTCCCTTAGGCAAAACGTTTATCTCCTGACCGCGGCTACGTTCGGCGACCAATTGTCACCTCGAACCCAATCTCGCTATCACAAATTTTAAACAATTACAGCTATAATAAAATCTAGGCTAAAGTACTAGAGGATGTTCCCAAAATTTCCAAGGAAAGGCTTCGGCTTTCCTTTCACCTCCGACATATACATATATACGTATGTAAGTATACACACGTATACATATAATATCAATTACGATGCTTATAATGACAATAATACTACTTATAGTTTCTGTCTTCATTTCTAGTTATAAAATACATTTCACTGTTAGTGTCAAAGATTGAAATATCATATTTGCATAATTTCTTACACTTCGATACAGGTAGGAAAACATTGCCATCTCTGCAGAAAAATTATTTCAGCTATATTTTAAATAGTAATAATTTAAATTCTATTTTTCATCTATATTTTTTATTTTCATTTATTTTTTATTTCTATCATTTCTGTTTATTGCAATGAAGTTATCATATCAAGCTATTTGTGAAAATTATATACAATGAAGATAATAGTATACACGACGAAATAGAAAATTTTGTTTAAAATTTGTCATCATGTCATGTTAGATTGTATGAATATGTATCGAAAAGAAAACATTTTTCTTTTTTTTTTTATTTGGAAGAATTTTACAATCAATTCTCTTTGAGAATTATAAGTAAATTATTCTGGTGTGGTATAACTTGAATAATAAATGTTTATCGTATGTTTGATTCTGGTTGAATCTAATGCTTAATTCTAGAAAACATAACATGTATATAGATTATTTATTTTTCAAAACGTACACTATAAATATCAAATATCAAATGCAAAATTTTTCATGATTTCCTATGAATTAATATATTTTGAAATCTGTCGGAATTAACTAAATATTTTTGCTTCTTTCGTAGATTCTGCAGATGTATTAAGGGAATGCCCTGAATTAGAATGTTCTAAAACAGCGTCTTTTTGTGATTTTTTTTAGAAGGGTGAGAAAGAAACGAATTTGTTGAATTTTGAGATATGATTTTATGTATATTTAACGAACACAAACAAATCTTTTTTTAAGTAAAAAGAAAAATTATAACAGATTTCTAATCCTATTTCATGAGCTGCAGTTTTCAATCGGCGTGAAAGATTCACCTCGTAATTCTTGACTGAAACGAAAAACCAAAACAGGATTAAAATTATTATATATTCTCCTTCTCTATGAACTAAAAAAGTTCATCAAACAGTTTATTTAAATAATTGTTATAGCACCTTAATGTTTATTTTTTCTTTTTATAAGACACATTTTTTTCTTTAAACCCGCTAAAATTTTTAATTGCACGCTATTTTCTGCCCTTTTTTATCTCTGTTATTGTTGTTATCTTGTTATCTTATTACATTCATCCACGCATTTTTGCTCTCTATTCCGAGATAAATCTCAACAGCTTTTGATGTACAGAAAACGAATATTTAGAAAAATATAAATGTGTGTAAAAATAAGAATGATATAATGTATGGTAATAGTGTAATACTAAAACATTAATGTTTTTCGATGCTTCAATTATAGATTATTGAAAGAATATTGTTAAGTAAAAAAGATTAGAAAAATAAGAAACCAACACCACTTCTTGGATAGTTTCTGTGAGCGTTGTTACTGCTTGATCGATGTGTTTGGGTGTTTTCAGTGGGATGTTGCAGCTGATTTTGCTCTCTATTATTTCTTTGCCATTTGATGGTTTTATTGCATAGCTTCTCTGTGCTGCTGTAAAGTATTGGTTTGTTTCTGTATGTAATTAATATGGGCGTATGGTCGGAGGTAAGCTCGAAGCTGGATGCTATGTTTAGTTTATTTCTGTTTAGATATATAACGGGCCCTCGAGCTAGCTGAACATGTACTGCGGAGACGCATCGACATCTGGCAATCATCTTACTCGAAGAATAGGGTCTGCGTGTGGCGAGCTACCGGACAGAGACAGTTGGAATGTTTACTGTTGAGTGTTACAACTATTTCCTTTTTAAGGAGAGCTATAGAATTACTCCATACCTTTGTTAGACAAAGCGTTCATCCCGTGACCGCGGCTACGTTCGGCGAGTGGCTGTCGCCTCCAGCCCAAGCTCATTATCACAACTCTCGAACAATTAGAATCGGATTGAATAACTACAATTGTTCAATTACAGCTATAGTAGACTCTAGGTTACAATGTTGCGGGATTATCCAAAATTCCAAAGGCTCCGGTGTTCCTTCATCTCCGACATATATATGTGTTACATCCTTGTCTACGGGAGTATTAAACGTGTCTGCTTCCGTACTACAAAAAAAGTTTTTTTTTTCTACGTAGAGGAAATCTTCATAGACACCTCTTACCACCCTTGTGCAGACGGGTAGAAGGTAGTGCCAGATTCTTACCGGCTAAAACCTCCACGGGCGGGACGACGGTAGACTAGTGCGCGAGTGGCTACAAGTAATAGCGGCGACAGGATGGTCGCGATGCCGATGACAACGAATGCAGGTTCGACAACGAAACCACGGTCCACGGAATGATGAGCGCCAACACAATACACGATTCGGATAACTCAATCAGCAATTCGCCCAACGACTAGCTAACTCGTAATTCAAATGAAACTGCCCTTATATAGTCCTTTTCCCGCTCCTTGGATCAATCTCTGATTTTGAGGAGAGCTGCACAACTATTTTATACTTCCGTTATCACACGTCCCTCCCGTGACCGTTGCTATGTTGGGTGACTCATTATTGAGTGTCACCTCGAGCACAAACCCATCGTCATAAACCTTAAGTGCCTGCATGACTATTTCTTCGTTTATTGCTTAAACGTCGATGTCGTAAACATCTGGATTGGGTATTTCCGGACATTCTACAGAAAGGTCCCGATGTCCTTCCATCTCCGACTTATATAACCTTGGTTATGAATATTTTAAATCGGCACAATAATTGTTATAAGTATATATCAAACATTTGTCGTACAGTGATACGCATGGTCGGTAAATATTTCTTATGCTAATCTATAAATCTAAGGAATCTCAGAAAATAAATGCTTTAGATGGAATATATCCGGATTTGCAGATAACTTCTAGATACGTTTGGATTACCTACTGCCATGGTTCGGTCTGTGCTGACCGTGACAACTTGTCCTAGTTCCTGGAGTGACTAAGATGGCCGCAGGCAGGTCGGACGGGTGCGCGTCGCTCCGTAGTGTGCAATCGAAATCTTGCGTCATATCAAAGAGTTCAGACCAAAAAAGTGTGAGAAAGTGAACAGTTAGTGCCCGGGAGTGGAAGTGAGTATAAGGGTTAGTGGAGTTCGCTCGAATAAAACTGTGAGAAGTGAAAAAGGAGCGGTGTAGAGACAAAGGCAGAGAGGCGGACATCTTGCGACGCGCGACCATTGCGCCGCCGTCGCGTCCCTCGGGCTACTTGCGAAACACTACCTACTTACCTACTTACTTACCTACTTTCCTACGTCGACCAGTCGTAGAGTAGAAATTGCATTATCGACAGCGGGAAAATTTATCAACGAAGGCAGAGAACGAAATCAGCTTCGCCGACGGTGGCACGGCTGACAAGCAGCTCGACCGACGGTAGTGAAAGCACTGAAAAATGCCCCGGCGGCATCAAACTCCTCCCGCTGTAAAAGCAAGGGTGGTCCTCCAGCTGCTTAAAACTAAAAAGCTGGAGGGAAGAAGCCCAGAACACCAAAAGAGGAAGGGAACGGAAGATGAGGAAAAAGAAAAAGAAGTGAAGTAGCAGCCATCGTCACCAGCAGCAGAAGAGCTCTGCCTTGTGCCTGATTTAAGAGCACAAGCAGGAGAGATAGAAAAGAGTGTTCTGGCCTCCTATCTGGACCCCAGCAAGAAGGTGAACAAGGAACAGACTGCAATCATTATGCGGTATTTTAAAGATATGAGGGGAATTGTGGAGGAACTTCTGCTCCACAACAGTTACCTAACTGGTAAGTTGGAGCAGAGTACCGGCTCCGGGGAGAAAGACACGGAAATATTAAGTGTCGTCAATAAAATGCTGCACACCAGCAAGCGGCTGGAGATGGCAGCCAAGAAAACCGCAAGGACGGAGCCAAGGCAGCCCCCCTACGCGGAGAAAGTCAACATGAGGAGTAACAAGGTGGGGCAAATTGCGGTTAGACCACCAAAGAATGCAGTGATAATCCGCCCAGAGTCAACGGAAAGCGAGATCAAATCAAGCGAGGAAACGCGGGAAGTGGTCTTCACATTGGTGAACCCGCGTAAAAAGGGAATTCAAATCACTGCAGTCAAAAAAATCAGCGGGAACGGCTTGGTCGTGGAAACGACGAAGCCCGCAGACCTAACAGCGTTCACGGAGAACGCGAAGTTAAAGGAGGCTGGCCTAAAAACCAGCACGCCGCAGTGGAGATTGCCCTGTGTAATACTCTACGACGTACCACGGGAAATCCCGGAGAAGGAGTTACTGGCCTGCATCAGGAAGCAGAAACAGGACAGACTAACAGAAGGAGACGTCGCAGCCATTAGATTCTGCTTCAGAACTGGCCGCAAGGACTCCCAAGAAACCAACTGCGTACTGGAAGTACCCCCCAGGTAAGGGATAAATTAATAACAAGTAAAATATTTATCTCCTGGAACGCCTGTAAGGTTAGAGATTACATAGCCGTTGGTCGATGCTTTAAATGCCAAGGCTACGGCCACGTGGCAAAATACTGTCATCTAAACTACGAAATCTGCGCACACTGCGGACAGAAAGCGGATATAGCACTAAGCACTGCACAAGCAAGGATAAGAATGCCAGCTGCGTAAACTGTAGGATGGCTGGGAAAAAAGGAGATCATGCGGCCTCCAGTGCGGATTGCCCCATGTATAAGAAGGCGCTGGAAATAACTGTCTCGAGAACCAGTTATGAGTAAAGCACCAAGCAAAAACGGAAGGAATCACGGGAGAAACGGGGGAATACGGATCCTGCAACATAACATGCAGCGATCCGAAACAGTCCCCTACGAGATTAGGAAGCAGATGCAAGCTGATGGCGAAGAAATCTTACTGATGCAAGAACCATACAGCTTCAACGGCAAGATTCCTGGACTCGGTACAAGAGTAGGGATCGCCTGTTGAGGATCAAAAAACGAAATCGGAACACCTAACGCCACTTGAAGTCGCCGGGCTCTGCACAACACATTGCGTATGCGTGCAGATATGCGATGGAGCTATATGCGGTAAGCCAGTACTTTCCACCGACCGAAGACGTCGGAGTCGGCATAGAACAGCTGGAGAAAGTACTGAGGAGTCTCAGAGGCAAGAAGACCATCATCGGCCTAGACTCTAACGCAAAGTCACCGTTGTGGAACAACAGAAGCATAGACGACAAAGGAAAAGCCTTAGAGGTCGTCATAGCACAATACGGCCTCCACGTCCATAACCAACCAGGGCAGGCTACACTTTTGAGACAACTCGAGGGCGATCAAACTTAGATGTAACCCTAGCTAGTCCAGAGGCAACGCCGCTCGTGCGAGACTGGAGAGTTCGCGAGGACGGAACCTCCAGCGACCATAGAGTTCTGGAGACGCGCCTGGTTCTCGGGACAAGAAGTACCGAGTCGCAGCTTCAGGAAAAACGATATAATACAAGAAAAGCCGACTGGGAGGTGTTCCAAAGAGTGGTCATGGAGGAGAGAGAGACACTCCGAGGGACCACCCTCCAGCAAGCAGAAGACGTGGGACGAATGGCCGAACAAATGCAGGCTCACACAAGGCCCGAGCTCACACGAGCAAAGAGAGGCACCTACCGAGCAAGAAGAAGATACCAGAGGGCTAAGGACTCCGCAACGAGGGAAGAAGAGAAGCGGCAGTTGTTACGACCGTTCGCGGAGTGACGCGGTCGCTAGGAAAACGCGTCGGCGAGAGGCGTAAATTCACGCTACGATTGTGTTAATCGACGCCGCGAAATAGTCGTCCCCTGTTTCGGTTAAGATAACAGAGGTGGTTTAATGAATGTAACACTGTGTGGCGGCACTTGACAGTAAACTTCCCAACAGTTTACGTCGCGTGACGCACGACACAAAGACCCTATACCTGCGGACAAGATGATTGCCAGATGTCGATACAATCGTACCGAATATTTCCAACTAGCCTAAGGACCGCTATAAATCTTAGGATTTATTTTAGCTAAGGTCCTCCAAAGAGACAAACAGTCTTTGTTTATCAGTCTCGAAGTCGACACCCACTACGGGAACACACGAGAAATCTGCTATCTCTCACGTACGACGCTTCCCGCTAGCAACACCCTCTCAAGGGCAGCTAGCATCTTTTTCCAATGACCAACACGAAATAGCCAATAAATATTAACGTACATTTCCCTCACTTTCCGAACCAAAGCTTTTCTCAATGAATCCGATGCTTTCGCATCCTTAGACACATCCCAACGAGTCTTCCTCCGCAGCAGCATCGCGACAAAAAGTCAGTCTATTACAGCGAGTCAACACACAACGATCGTTACACTTACGCGGTTCGAGCCAAATAATGACCTAAGCTCTCGACATCTCGCGCTATCATTGTCCGCACTCGTAGCGCATCTCTAATCATAGCTATCCGAGCTCTAACTTGTAACCGCGCATCCGCGAACCGAATATAATCGCGAGTCCTGCGTCAAGTGTACTCATTGACATTACAGTGAATAAACATTTATCGTTGAGTAAATCTGAGTTATCCTTCCGACCCTATCACGACATATCACCTCAACTGTATTAACCAGTTAACATAGAATAATATGTTTTATAATAATATGATGAATATGTTATAGAAAGTTGACTCGACTTTACGATATCTCTAGATAAATTCGTTAGACTATTTGACTTTGCTCGTCAGACTTCTCGATGCGTAACGTTTGATTCGTCAGAAGGGATTGATCGCCTTTCGATGATTTCTTTGTCTCATTGGAAGACGACCCCCACTATGCTCGGCTCACGCCACCGCTCGCGCCTATGATCACATATGCCTCTCCTTGTGTGAAAAACGTAACGGACAAAAATCGACGTTTCTAAAGCTCGCTGCTCGGCGACGACTATGCTCTCGTCGATACATTGTATATGATCTGGCGGGCAAATAAGACGATCTGCCTGCGACACTGTAGGACCGCGAGCGACGGTTAGAACATACAGCCTGTGGTAAGCCTCGTGGCGTAACAGCGGTACAGGGAAATTAGAAAAGATTACACGAGGAAGATCACGAGAGCCAAGATCCAGAGCTGGCAGGCGTTTGTCACAAAAGAGGGTAATAAAGATTCCTGGGGAATTGCCTACAGAACGATCACGGGTAAACTTAGGGGAGAAGTGGCAGTATCGACCCTCCGGACGCCACAAGGAGATACCTCCAACTGGCGAACGACAGCGGCGGCGATGCTGTCCGCCCTCTTATCCGACGACCAAGAAGAAACGGACACGCCGGAGCAGACAGAGATCAGGAGGAGTATGACAACCCCTCCAAGCGAAGAATACACTCCAAAGTTCCGGTTCGAAAAATTCGGCGGCGCCGTGAAGCGACTGAAGAGGGGCAAATGTCCTGGCCCCGACTTGATCGAAGCGGAGATAATACAACGTGCCTGGGGGGGGGGGATTCACTAGGAACTCCTCAGGCTCATGAATGGCTGCCTCACTTGGGGAGTCTTGCCAAGAATATGGAAAGTGGGGAACGTCATTACCATCCCTAAAGGACCAGTTCGGGATAGAAGTAGTCCGAAGTCCTACAGACCGATTTGCCTACTATCTATGGTGGGCAAATTGCTGGGAAGGATGATGGTTACAAGGATGGCGACCATCTTTCATACGCACGAGATGTCCTCGGACCGTCAATACGGCCTTCTCCCCGGAAGATCAACGGTAGACGCGATCATTAAATTGCGAGAAAAAGCCGAACAAATGAGCGACAAGAAGTACGTCCTTGCCATTGCACTTGACATATCAGGAGCCTTCAACAACGTCTGGTGGTGGGCGAAAGTAATGTACGAGCTGAAGAGAAGAGGCTGCCCCAACAACTTCTATCGGCTGACGAGGAGCTACTTCTCGGATAGAACCGCGCAAATCACTGAGAAAAATGAAACAATCAGCAAGCCCGTCGCGAAAGGATGCCCGCAGGGATCGGTACTGGGTCCAAGTTTCTGAAATCTAGTATTCGATGACCTGTTGGCTGACATAACGACAAGCGCGATAGAATGTGAACCTATCGCGTACGCGGATGATATAGTGATCCTAGTCGCTGGGAACGCAAGGGCAGAACTACGCCCTTGAGAGGACAAGAAGTAGTTACACGCGTCTCCACGTGGTGCACCAGGAAGAAGCTATCGCTATCGGCAGAAAAGACGGAGATGCTCCTAGTCAAGGGCAAATTGGACGCGGAGAGACTACCGATCATCAAAATCAACGGCAAAAGTGTTAAGATAGGAAAAGTGATCAAGTGCCTGGGAGTGCACCTCGAAGTAGGCCTGCAAATCAATCGGCATGTGTACGAAATAACCCAAAAGTTCCAGAGATTATTCAACAGCCTCGCAAGAGTGGCCAAGACGAAATGGGGACTCGGACAGGCGGCCATGAGTATCCTGTACAAAGGGCTGTTCAAACCGATAACCACATACGCCGCAGCCGGCTGGAGCGACCTGTTGAATGGGACAATAACAGCATGTTGATAAGATCACAGAGAATGGCACTCCTCCAAGTGAGGAAGGCCCACAGGACAACGTCAACGGAGGCACTACAGGTCATCGCAGGTGTAATACCTATCGACCTGCTAAGTGAGATCAGTGAGTTCATCGTGTATTGAAAGTATGTATTGGTTTCCGCGTTTGGTTTTCGTCATCGGTCCTATGATGTCCATAGCGATTTTGTCGTTAGGGTTAAGAGGCGTGCCTGAGATTTGTGGGGATTCTTTGGGTCTGATACGTGTTAGTTTCTCCTTTTGACATGTGTCGCATGGTTTCACAAAGTTTTCTACTCTTTCCAAAAGTCCGGAAATTTTGAATTTATCCTTGATCCGTTGATACGTTTTCTGTATCCCTAAATGTCCTACGGTGTCGTTATGGTTTTCCTTTATTGCTTGCAGTATTTCGTTTTCGTCTAGTTTTAAGATGGGATTAGGTGCATAAGTAATTTTCTTGTACGTGTCGTTAAAATATATTAGCATGAGTTTAATCTGCGTTTTCTCTAATTCAGTGAAATCGTTATTTCGTATACCGATTTTTGTTGTATCTTTAAGAATTTTGTAAAGTCTTCTGATCCAAAGTGGTTCTGATCCAATGGAATGGTGTGTCCTTTTTTGTTAAGTCTGTAAGGCGTTTCGCGATTTTGGAAAAGTTTCGAATAAATTTGCGGTAATAACCTGCTAAACCTAAGAATGATTTCACGTCCGTGGCATTGCGCGGTGTGGCGGTACTCGACAGCACAAATACCGCCACTCGACATAAACAACTAACGGACGACGGTAGCGCAGTGGTTAGCGCATTAGGTTACGATCGTTCGGAACGCGGGATCGAATCCTAGCGACCGAAGTCCGATTTTTATTCCACGATTCTAAATAGGAAGAAAAATATAGCAGTACCCCCAGCAGCGACATCTACAGCCACCAGCCACAATCATCACGAACACGACTTATACAGCCCAGGGGTAATCGAAAGTTTTTTACAGCGTCTAATTTCTTGGGGTTTGGTTTAACTCTTTCGGATGAAACTACATGGCCTAAGTATTCTAATTCCGGTTTTACGAATTCACATTTGTCCGGTTGCAATTTGCGTCTTAATTCTCTGAGTCTCTGAAATACTATCGCGAGGTTTTCGTTATGTTCTTGAATCGTTTTTTCGAATATCACTATGTCATCCAAATAAACAAAGCAGTATTTTCCTACAAGTCCAGTTAAGGGTCTGTCCATTAATCTTTGAAAGGTAGCGGGTGCGTTTTTAAGTCCGAATGGCATTCGATTGAAATGAAAATGCCCTTGCGGTGTCGAAAAAGCGGTATATTTTTCAGATTTCTCGTTCATTGGAATTTGGTGGAATCCTGAGGATAAATCAAGTGCCGAAAAGAATTTTGCGTTTCCTAGTTGTGTTAAAATGTCGTCTATATCAAGTAAAGGGTAAGCGTCTTGTTCTGTGAGTTCATTTAGTTTCCTGAAATCGATAACTATCCTCCATTTCCTCCATTTTCCTGGGGCGTCTAATTTTTTCGGAACTACCCATACCGGAGAGTTATAAGGGGATTCGGATTCTTCTATAATATTTTTCTTCAACATGTCTCCTATTTGTCGCGAAATCTCGTCGCGGTGACATTCCGGGGGTCTATACGATCGTGTGTTAATAATTTTGTCTTTGGTTAACGAAATTGTGTGCTGAGTTAAATTAGTATAGGGTAAAATGTCGGTTTCTAAATTAAAGGTGTCAATAAAATGGAGGATAATCTTTTCGATAGATTCACGGATTGGTTTTTCAATGTGATCTGTTCTCACTAGGCTTTATAGCTTTGATACGTTTGAAAAGTAATGAGAATTTTGAATATTGCTAGAAATTTCAATGTTTTGCTCACCAGTGTTGATAAAACATACTTTAGTTGGTTTGCCTTCCAAATAGATTGTTTGAACTCTGTTTTCTCCAGGAGTCAAATGTATTGGTTTCTGAAATAAAATGGTTTTGTCGTTTCATCGGATTTTATCATTGGATATTGAATAGTTATACTTCTCTAAACATGGTAGCCCAATGATTCCGTCTTCGATAATAGGGAAGTTGTTCGGTACGATGTGAAAAATGTGATTTTGTCCAAAAATTTGTTTCGTTACGTATTCGTTAGTTTCGTATTTGTCTCGTCCCATAGAAAATTTTTGTTTAGGCTCTATTTGTATCGCGTTGACAGTTTTGTTACGTTTCACCAGGTTTATCCCTGCTCCTGTGTCGATCAGCAATACTCGTTCTTCGGTTCGGGTTGACAAAGGTATTGCGAGTAGTCTTCCGTGGCGATGTTGACTCGTATGTCTCGTACGGTTTGTCCATCTCCTGGTTCGATGTTGTTTTCTGTATTTCGTCCCTTTCCTGGACTGCCTGAATCCTTGCGGGTGGTCGATCGCGTTGGCTCGGTGGTAGAAAATTTTGACACTTGTTGGCAATATGTCCCAGCTTTCCGCACTTGAAGCACTTCATCTGCGCGCGTTTAGCAGGTAGTCTATTTTCTATTTGGTTAAATGCAGCAGGCTTCTGAGCTACTGGCGTGTTAGGCGATCTTGATGGTACATTAGATCGTCTTACCTGCATTGGCTGCTTGTTGGGGCGATTACTAGCGGAAGGTAAGCGATTACATGACCAATTAGGTTGTCGTTCTTCTCGCAAGTAGCGTTCTACATCGACTGCCTTTTTTCAGCTTCCGGAAGATTCAAGGGTTCACTGCTTAATAGTATTCGCCCTATGTCGCTTCTGAGTCCCTTTAGGTACACACAAACAGTCTTCTTCGTGATTTCTTCGGTCATAATCTTACGTGTTAGTGGTTGTGGGTACTCATTGGTTACATTGCGTACAGCAAACGGTTGAGTATTCTTCTAAACCGAATATTAAAACTTTGCACTGATTCCTCGCGCCCCTGTCTCAACTCTCGTAATTGTTCTTGGTACTCATCCGAAGTCACTTGTGCTGCTAAGTTATTTCTCAGTGCGTCGTACAGATCACTGTAACACTTAATAGGAATGTTGCGAATACTTTGGGCTGCTTTCCCCACGATTTTTTCCACTTTTATTGCTTTTAGCAATAGATCTTGCTCCATACATCGATCCTTCATACTTCTCACTTCTTTGATGAAGTCTTCAACTCCTACATCATCATCTCCGTTGAGCGTTGGGATGTAGCGTATTGCATCCTTAGCTCGTAGAGTGGGAGGAGCGGGCGGAAAATAGCCTCTTTCTTCCACCTCGGGTTGTTCGATGTCGAGGTGGACAGGTGGGGTGTTTGGAGCTGCTAACCCTGACAGTTTGCGTGCTTTTGCCACATTCACGGTGCGATTGATTGCTGTCGACGCACTTTCATTGTCTTCGGTGATAATGGAAGCAAATTCATCGGTCGCAGGGGATCCGAACCCAGTCCGTAGCGCTGCGACGGTTTTCCCGAGGTTCTCGACTTCTGCTGTCCTGAGTCCGTTCTCTTCGTCATTTTGCATAGACAAACGTAACATTTCCTCTCGTAAAAGGGCAATGTTCTCGTTCTGTTTTTGAATACTGTCCCATATTGCTCGCAACATTGGGTCAGTTGAGGTCGAAGTTTGAGATTCGTTTGCCTTAGACATCATTGCGCTGATTTATAATTTTCAGACGAAGACGAGTCTTGGCTACTGAAGCTAAATTTGCTTTCACGGTAACGTACAAAGGAATTCAGTTTACCTTTTATTGTTACTTCACTCGGTTCGTGATAGTTACTTTGTTGTTTCGGATGACCGTAGTCCCAAATAATTCGATCTTCCGTAGATGATGAATGTCTTTTGGTTTCCGAACAAACACTTTTCACTATCCTGGCAGGTTCGCCAAAATGTCACGTAAAATAATAAAATAAAAAAGGAATTTGAGGTGAAAAATAAAAAAAAGGAAACTTTATTTTTTTTCTAACATCAATACACTTTACAATCTACTTCCGAACTCTAGGCGTGACTTTCTAAGACTGACTCTTATGATTGTGACTTTCTAAGACTGACTCTTATGATTTTACTTTCCATCGGATCCGATTACTTTCCTTTGTCATCCCTCAACATCCCCACCGTCCATGCATTTGCTAGGCGTCCGCGATCGTTGCCACATGCTCTTTCTTCTAGAACCTTCGGTGGAAGGACCGTTGGGATGTTGATGGTTCATTAGGCACTTCAGCGATATACATTGTCGCCGAGTGCCGCCACATCTTTATCTCTATCGTCAGTCCATCGGATTTGAAGTATGCCTGTCGTGACAACAGCAACAACAACAACAATAACAACGTCGAAGAAGACAACAACTAAGAGCAGGAGAAGAAACACTACGAAGAAGAAAACCTGGAGTAACAGGAGCATCGGGCTCAAGATAGCAGAGCAAGTATAAAAGAACAGGAAACAACAGACACAGAAAAGAAAACACGGAAAAGGAAAAATGACAAGTAAGAAGGGGGGACCCTGCGACCGTCGGTGCAGGCGGTACTCATGCAAATGAATACTGTGACGGTGCAGGGAATAACCGGCTGAAAAGCCAACCTGCCGGGACCGAGCTACACGCTGGCAGCTCCGTCTCCTCGTGGCCCCCGCTGGTAACGGCGCGGCGCGATGCACCTATCGCGCCGCGCCGGCTAAGCGAGCTGCCGCCCGAAAGGGCAGGTTCAACTTTTCAGGTTTTTCCAAGTCGCGCGCCGATCACCTAAGCGCGCCGTTCCCCGGGCAGTGGACGCTTGAGACGATAATTAACGAACACCTATTTAGCGAAGCCAGTATGAGTCCTATACTCCAGGAATGGCGTGGTCGGCCTTAAAGCCGGGCCCTTGCACGCTCAAACTACTTGTCCTAGTTCCGGGCGTATTTCGTGGATGCTGTCGGCGATCGTGGTCAGAGTTTCGGGCCTCTTATCCTGTACGGAGGCCAGGACGCGCTGCACGTGCACCGGGAGTCGTCCTTCCCAGAGAGTCAGGATGAGTTCGTCCGATATTGCAGGGGTGGCGAGGCTTTTCAGGTCCCGATAAAATTGAGAAGGCGTCCTGTCGCCTAGTTGTTCGCTCTCTGTTATTTTACGTAGCCTCGCCCTCTCTTATTTTACGTCGCCCAGCCTCTTAATGAGTTTCTTCTTGAGGAACTCGTACTGCCCTCTCTCCGGTGGATTGACTAAGATGTCGCGGATGAGTCGCACATAAGGTTTATCGATATTCGAGATGGCAGCATTATACTTGGCCTCCTCACTCGTAATCCGGGCGAGTTGGAACTGTGCCTCCAACATATTAAACCACAGCTCTACATCGTCCGCCCAGAACGGTGGTATGCGGAGCGGAGCGTTTACTCTCGAACGCTCTAATACTCGCGGAGTTCGAAGTCTTATCGGCACTCTCCCGGTTATCTCTATCACTTTGATCACGTCGGGATCACCAATGTGGAGGATAAATCTGCTCTGATGTAGCGAAATAACGAAGACAAATTATTGTCGTCGCAATCCGTTAAATATATTTTCAATCAAATAGTTAATTACAGACAAATTACGAGTCCGCTGGTATAATTTTGAGTCACGAATACCCGTTGAGCACTCAGAGGAACTTCGTAGATCAGTGCTATGTTTGTTTAAGCGTCAACATGCTTCGACTCTGTTCGATGAACTCTCACGCTCGTGATTGCGTATGCTTATTTATACTGGTCAGGGGATAGCCGGAAAATTTGAACTCGACTGCGTTTGACGGTTGTAAGTAGCCGCGACATTGTTTTTCTCGGAGTTCATTACTCCTTACAATACTTGTGACCTAACGGTCCTGATACTCCGAAGCAAAACAACAACAGGATATGAATTGTCCTGCTCACGTACCGCTACACATGTTTATTACAAGTTGTATGTATATTAATGCAAGCGACGGGTGTGTATATCGCAACTGGTACCACTATGCGATTTTCCCAGATAGACGATATAAATGTCCTCCATTTGATTCGGGTTTAAGAGCGCTTCAAACGCAGCTGCGTACGACCGTCGTCGTTGACCGACGGTTCCGTTGAAGAAATCCGACATTAAATTGGGGGAGTGGCCGACTTTTCCAACCATCTAGAACTTTTTATTACATCATACTATACACTTAATAGTCACAATTGAGATATACACTGAATTGACACGTATAAATTACACTTTACTCTAATAACTTTATATAAATTAAGTAGGCGATTGGTTTAAGGGTAGAAACTCGGTAAAGAGATGTTGACTATTCTAAAGATAGAAAATTAGTAAGTTTTAGTGAGGATGTTGTGGCGGAGGAAAGCTAGGTGTGGGTGTGCATAAGGCCGCGAGATGAGCTGATTCGTTAAGGACAATTTTGGCTAGAAAAGTGAGGGCGATAGACATTGCTTTCGATTTGATCATAAGAAGGTTTTTTTTTATTTGGTAGACTATTTACAATTAATTCTCGCTGAGAATTTTAAGTAACTTCATTTGGTGTGGTACAATAGCTTGGTTTACGATAATTTATATTATGTTGATTCTAGTTGAATCTAATGCTTCAATCTAAAGAGTATTTTCTTTTTAGTCTGCGAATCGGGTCCGTCATGTCAAGTAGTTGGGTGACTAATGGGTAGTGGTGGTTGTCGACTCTTATGTTATATCTGCTTCTGAACTTGTGTATTTCTTCTTTGACTGTGGGTATCTTGAGGTCGCGGTGGATTGTTTCGTTGGTGACATACCAAGGTGCATCTATTAAGGATCTTAGCGTTTTTGATTGGAATCGTTGAAGGATTTCTATGATGGAGTTACTCGCTGTTCCCCATAGTTGAATCCCATAGGACAGGATTTAGTATAGCTTTATATAGCATTATTTTGCTCTGAGTGCTTAAGTTGAAGCGACGACCAATGAACCAATAAAATTTTTTAAATTTAGCGTTGAGTTGCTTCGATTTGTCTGTGATGTGTGGTTTCCATGGCAATCTCCTGTCCAGAGTCACGCCCAGATATCTGACTGAATCCTTGTTAGGAATTGTGATATTGCTAATGGTCACCTGAGGGCAGGTTTGTTTTCGCAGCGTGAAGGTTACCTGTGTGGATTTATTTTCATTAATTTTGAATCCCCATTTGTGGAACCACTTTTCCATGGAGTCAAGATCTCACTGGAGAGTGTGGGATGCCATTATTGGGTCTGAGTGGGATGGTAATAGTGCTGTGTCGTAAGCAAATGTCGCTGTTCTCTCTCTAATCTCTGCTAAGGTTGGTAAATTGGCAGTGTAAATGGAGAACAGTAGGGGTCCAAGTACACTACCTTGGCGCATGTCGGCTTCTATTGGAAATATTGCGGTTGCAGCGTCCAAGTATTTGTTGCGAGACACAACTAAATAGCGACCAGTCAGGCACAACTCATCGGTTGATATCGCGAGCCTTGAACGTTATTAGCGCCCAAGTTAGAAGATTATAATAAATGTAAAGAGCGAGGTTTAGTTCACCTTATTTATTCCACTCAATACCCTGAATACAACTGTCTTTAAGTTCACTGAATTCCATTTAATACTCTGAATACAACTGTCCTTAAGTTTACTGGCTATCCTGTTAAATATAATGGTCACTGACTGAATACTGTTGTCTTGACTCTTAGAATACTGGTGCAAGAGTGTCTCTTGGTGATGTTGCTGTCGTAGCGGAAGGTTCGTGGTGGGTGTGTCTCAAATCTGTTGCTAACTGATCATTGGGCTGGCTGCCTTCATGAAGGTTCGCGCGCGTGACCTTACACTTGGGGAAACCCTCGTGTCTGGTCTTTCTGAGTGTTAGTTCGACCAATCGCGGGGAAACGCAGTCGCGAGGAGAGACGTCAACGGGAGTCGTAAATTCCCGTTACGATTATAACAATCGACACCACGAATTGATCGATCCCCTGATTTCCGTTGAGATAATAGGGGTTATTGAGTTTGTATAACACTGTGATTCACAGAATTATAAATCATATATTTCCAACACTTAGATTACACTGATGAGCATAGATAAATAGATAATCACTTATCGCACGAAGATAAGATAGATATGTACGTTAGAGCAGGGCTCTTATAATTGGATTTAGTGTATTAGTGGACGTAGTCATATAATATATTTAGTAGAGGAGATGTATGCTCGACAATACCGAGAACCGACTCTCGCGTTATGCTTACACTGCCCCGATAGGCATTAGCTTTAGACTTAGTAGTTGACTTTTCCAACGATGTAGAAGAAGTGAAGTTGAGTGACGATGCTGTGTCGGAGGAAAGCTAGTGATGGGTGTGTCTAGCGCACGGAACCATCGGATTTGTTCATGACATTTTTGGTCAGGAAAGTGAGGGCAGCATACATTGCTTCTGATTGGATAAACGTAGGTTGGTGGACTAGCAAAGGTCTTCGCCGCCCTCGATAGAAAGTTGCTATTAGGAAGCATCGTAGGTGAGAAAAACTAACTTTCCCGTGTCAAGCCGTAGTAGGCAACAGTGTTAAGAAATGATTCGGAAAACAGATGTTTGTTGGGTCTGAAGGACCTTAGCACGCAAGTGACTCAGGTTTATGAGGGGTGCTTAAGGCTATTGAGGGTATGCCGTACGGAAGAGCGGACATCTGGTGTCCGTCTGGCCCGCGGTGTGTGACCTGGGCCAGGCAGAGAGTCGCCCGGCGTAACACTGAGATGTAGCATAAAATAAAGGAATTGCATGCCTTATGGGTTTTCTCTTTGGGGTCCTAAAGTACCTTGACTGTACAATAGGCCCACTGTTTATGACGGGTCCGCACTAGGGTAGCGTAGACCCTTGACGGTCGTCCTGCCCGAGGATCGCATCTGATTCACATAAATCGTGGCGGTAATTACCAGGCGGCCACTCCAAATCTCGAACAGTATTTCACCATGAATTTTCTATTCGTTAGGTAGGATTTTAGGATGGAGTGGTAGGTGTGTGGTAGGGTTTTCTTTCGTTTCAATAAAAGTCCTCCATACCATACTTTGTCGAATGCCTGTTGAATGTCCAGGAATACCGCTGAGCAATATTTTTTCTTTTCTAAGTCTTGGCTGATATTATGTGTCATATGATGAATTTGCTCTATCGTAGAATATAATCTGAAAACCGAATTGATGATCTGGCAGTGTTTTTAAATCCTCTAAGAATGCAAGGAGTCGATTCGTGAGCATCTTTTCAAATAGTTATGACAAAGTGGATAGAAGGCTAATGGGGCGATAGGGGCTAGTTTCTTGTATTGGTTTTCCGGGTTTAGGGATGAGAGTTATCACTGAAATTTTCCAGGGCTTCGGATAATATTCAAGACGAAGGATTGCATTGAAAATTGATGTGATGAGTAAAATCCCTTTTATGGAAACTTCCTTCATTACTTTATTACATATTTGGTCATGCCCCGATGCTTTCCTGGGATTTAGGCGACGGATTAATTCTGTAACCTGTATAGAAGTGGAAGGTTTAATAGGAGACATTTGGAAGGGAGAGTGCAGGTATTCCGTTATTTCCAGTGCAATATTAGAGGAATCAGGTTTAAATACGTTGGATAGGTGTTTAGCGAACAGGTTGGCTTTTTCTTTAGGGTTACGCGCCCATCCACCTTGCGGACGGCGGATTGGAGGGATTATTTGCAGGGGGCGCGTGAGTTTTCTGGAAGCCTTCCATAGTGAGTAGTTGGAGTCAGCTGTGGGGGACAAATTTGCGAGATATTTATGAAAACAGTCGTTTTTATAATTTTTGATGATTTTGGTTAACTTTCTAGTTGCGTTGTTTAGTTTGCGTTTGTCATCCGGTGATCTATGGGTCCGCCATACTCTTCTTAGTCTACGTTTTTCTGCTATTTTTTTTTAATATGTAGTGGGGATATTCACGTTTGCTGATAGAAGTCTTAGTAGGAGTGGAGGAGCGGATAGCGTGTTACGTTTTGTTTGGCCCGTTTTGGTTGTGTTGCCGTTAATTTTTGAATTCAGATTAAATTGTAGTGTTGTCTGTTGTTTCATGCGATTGGCAATTAAACTCCACGTTTCGACTAACCTGCTACGCGCAGGAGTACTGGCACGGGAGAGGATTAAAGTTGGTGAAAATAAATGTTCGCTTAATCCTATTATATATTAGACAAATATTCGTCACAAAAAAAAATGTTTATTCGTATTCTAATTGGATATTGACAGAATCGTCGTTGAAATTTCAAATAGTCGAAGTTGCAATCGTTCGCAATACGTTTTCACTCTTATTAATTACAAGATTTTACTTTTGATAGATTTTCGATAGTTTACAAATTGACAAATACAAACACGTCGATCAACAAGACTAACACGAACGGGGAGCTAATGAAACAAAGAACTAAAAGCTAAAGAACTAAAGGACTAAAGAACTTAAAGGCTGCGTGCAAAAAGTAAGAGCTAAAGGAATTAAGAGCTGAAAAAACTAAGGAACTAAAGAATTAAAAAGCAAAGGAATTGAGAAATTAAGAGTTAAAGGAATTGAGAATTAATCGCTATGAACAAGAAATTACCTGCCAAGAAATGAGGAACTGATCGCCAAGAACCAGGGAATTAATCACCAAAAACTGAGGAACTAACCACACAAAACTGAGGAATTAAATACTCTGAACTAAGGAATTATTTCTCTTCCTTCTATGTCGCTTTTATATGTCGGGTTAACATTAGAATTTAAGGCGCGTAACGATTCTTCGTTTGAATTAGCAGAGATTATATTTACGCGTATATACAAGATTTTACAAAATATTATGAATATTGAGTTTAATGAATAATAAGATTAACAAACAATAAGTTTAACTAATGATTAGATTAAAGAATAATAAGTTTAACGAATAATAAGTTTAACGAATAATAAGATTAACGAATAATATGTTTTACGAATAATAAGTTTAACGAATAATGAGATTGACGAATAATGAGATTGACGAATAATAGGTTTTACGAATAATAAGTTTTAACGAATAATGAGTTTAATAAACGCTATTAACAATGTTCTTGGGTTCAAACGAATCCACGGCCAACGGGATAACTCTTTACTATGCGTAGAATAATTTTAGACACAAAAATACGATTGCTGGGACACTCGGTAAACTGCTCGATGTATCACTTTCCAAGGCGGTCACACGAATGATGACCTGATGAAAATCTTTCTCGCTGTACGACTGCATTTGTTTGTTATATGCTCGCAGGAAGCATCGAGAAGGTTCCAATCGCCGTTGCTAGGCAGTTTCTGCCAAGAGTTTGTTGTATACTCTTCGGAAGCATCGAGAAAGTTCCAAATGCCGTTGCTAGGCAGTTTCCGTCTGGAGTTTGATTCCTAATACAACGTGTGTCCCATTATATCGACATCTCCAAAGTACAATTCTATGTGATTTCTAGGGAGAACCATACAACCGATCCACACCTTCGTCAGGCAAAACGTCTATCCCGTGACCGTGACTACGTTCGGCGACCAGTTGTCACCTCGAACCCACTTTCGCTATCACAAATCTTGAACAATTACAATCAGATCGAATGACAACAATTGCTTAATTACAGTTATGATAAAATCTAAGCTAAAGCATTAGAGGACTCTTCCCAAATTACAAAGGGAAGGCTCCGGTTTTCCATTCGTCTCCGTGTATCGTATATTTAGGTCTACCGTGGAGGGGTCGTCATGTGAGGGGTTATTCCGTGAGGGTTGTGAGGCTCGAATTTGGTTTCTATACAAATTGTTAAAATTTATTTAAATTTCAAATTGGAACGCTCACTCGCGCTATTGGTAGTTTTAGTCTACGTTACGGCGCGTGCGCAGCGCGGGACGTGACAAGCGTTTATTATGCTCATTTTTAAGTATTCCGTGGCTGCTTCGATATCTTCATTAGTTTTTAGTGAAGTTAAGGCTGAAGTTGAGTGATTAAAGACTTCTCTAAAGAGTTGCCAGTTGGTGAGTTGGTTATGAATAGAGACATTAGGTGTATTCTCGAATTGTTGAACTGACTGTTGCTATAACGGGGAAATGGTCAGAAGAGAGATCCGCCGAGGAATTGTTTTGGGCGCGAGATATTTTTAGTTATGAAGAAGTCAAGTAGGTCAGGTATTTTGTTAGTGTCAGTGGGCCAGTGTGTGGGTTCGTATGTGGTGAAGTAGTTGAGATTTTTGGTTATTATGCTGTTTAAGAGATTTTTGGCTCTTACTGTGACCTGTCTGCTACCCCATTGGGTATGTTTGGCGTCATAGTCTCCTCCAGCTATGAATCTATTGCTCAGAGCGTCAAGGAAGTTATCAAAGTCTTCTTTGGCGATGGAGTGTTTGGGAGTGCAGCTTTTTCAATGGTGTATGACCCTAGCCATTCGGTGTCTAACTTGTGTTCTTTATGATCGTTATAAACTAATACTAAATCTCCTTCTCTAAAAATGGGTTGAGGTTTAATCATTTCTTTTCTTTGATCTCTTTGATATCTTTGTTTACTCTTCATTAGAGTTTCTCTCGCTTTATGTAGTTTGGCAGCCCATTCTCGTTTCCAGAAGCTAACCTCATCAGCGTATGTTCTTTGGGGATTTTGGGATATGGTAGAGGGGAGATTGACCTCATGTCCAAATGTGAGTTCGAAAGGGGTATATCCAGTGGCATCATGAACCATTATGTTATATGTTAGACACACAAAATTTAGGTTTTGATCCCATTCTGTTTCATTGTCGTTTTGTATAGCTTTTAACATGTCGGATATTACAGCACGTGTTCGATCTATGCTTCCGTTGGATTACGGGTGGAATGAGGTGGTTTTTATATGTTTGATTCTAAATGCTTCTTCGTATCGTTTCATTAGTTCGCAAATGAAACTTCGTCCTCTGTCAGTTAATATACGTTTGGATGCGGAGAATATATAAATGTAATGATTCGGTAAAGCGTTCGAGATTGATTGGGTTTGTTGTGTTTTTAAGAGCACAAGTATTAAATATTTGGTTAGTTCATCGTGTATAGAAAGAATGTATTGGTTTCCTGTCTTGGTCTTTTTCAACGGACCTATCAAATCCATAGCGATTTTGTCGTTAGGTTCTAATGGGGGTCCACGTGGGATCGCAGATGAAATATCTGGGTCTCGTCATCGACAGCCATTGGACATTCGAGCCACACTTCGACTGCCTGATTCCGAAAGCGTCGGTGGCTGCTAATGCCCTGTGCGGCCTGCTACCGAACATCGGCGGGGCGGGTGACGCGGTGCACCGACTTTACGAAGGCGTCATTCGATCCCGAGTGATGTACAGGGCCCCGGTATGGGCGGACGACCTGATGGCGGGCCGCCGCAGCATCCTGCTCCTGAGGAGGCTGCACAGAGTAACCGCCATCAGAATTATTAGGGGATACCGGACGGTGTCCCACGTGTCGGCGACCGCTCTAGCCCCCCCGTGGGAGCTCCGGGCGCTAGCGCTCAAAAAGAGATACACCCACCGGAGAGTATGGCATCTGGGAGAAGATCCGACCGAGCAGGCGGCTCCGAACGACATAGGAACCGCTGAGGAGGACACGTGGGATTGGTGGCGATCCCAGCTGATCAACGAGGGAGGTGAACATCGGGGCGCGGAGGCGGTCCTTCCAAACTGGGAGGCATGGAGAAGCCGCCACGGCCTCCCGCTCACATTCAGAATGATCCAGATGCTCGCCGGACACGGCGTGTTTGGCGAGTTCCTGAAGAGAATCGGACGGGAGACGACAGACATCTGCCACCACTGCGGAGAGGACAGGGACACGGCGCAGCACACCCTGGAGCTCTGCCCGGCGTGAGAGCTGCCCCGCTACACCACGCTACACGCCTCAGGAGGAACATTGAACCCCCCAGGGATTGTAGAGGCGATGCTGAGAGGGCCACGGGAATACGAGGCCGTCCGCCTCTTCTGCGAGCGAGTTATGCTCACGAAGGAGCGAGCGGAAAGGGAGAGAAAGAGAAACTCTTACCCTTGCAGGATAAGACGATGGAGAAGGATGGCAGTCAGACGACCTAGAGCCGCCCCACCGCCGTCCCAACGGACCACGCCTGGAAGGAGATACAGCGATAGGGGCAATGACCCCCCCCCCTAACGTCAATTCAATAGTCAGGAGATACTAGGACTGGCTCGAACAAGAGGACGCGAGAAGAGAGTGCAACAGAATTTAATTCATTGAGGTTCCCGGAGCACCCCCGTCACACGCGTAGGATGGTCATCGTGGAGTTTTAGTCGGTAGGAGTCCGACACTATTCTGCTGTTACGCGACTACTGCAACAGCGGAGTGTCCATAAGGATTTCTACACGTATAAAAAAAAAAGAGAGGTTCTAATGGGGTGTCAGTTATTTGTGATTCTTCCTTTCCTCTTATCCGAGCAGTCTTTGATGTTTGACATGTCGCGCAAGTTCCTATTCTAGTTTTTATTCTGTCCATTAGGTGTGGGATATTATATTTGTTACGTCGCGTAACCCTCTACCTAGCCCAGGCCACACATTGCGGGCAATATGGCAACCAGATGTCTTCGGATACTCACTGCGTACCCTCACTAGTCTCAAGCATCTACCATAAATCTCCGGAATTTCCTAGTAGAGGTCCTTCAAACCAAACAAACGTCTGTTTCCAAAGAATTTCTAAAGACTATTGTCTACCATGGCTTGACAAGGGAAAGTTAGTTTTTCTTACGTATGCTGCAACTTTCCTCCCACTAACCACTTTCTCTCGAGGGCGGTTAAGACCCTTCGTTTAACCAATTAACAACGAAACCTATTCCCTCACTCTCCTAACTAAAATCGTCACCAACAAATCCGATGGTCCCGTGCGCTAGACACACCCATCCTTAGCTTTCCTCCGACACAGCATCGTCACTCAACTTCACTTCTTCTACATCTTTGGAAAAGTCAACTACTAAGTCTATCGCTAATGCCCATCGGGGCAGTAAGCATAACGCGAGAGTCGGTCTCGGTATTGTCGAGCATACATTTCCTCTCCTAAATATCTTATGGTGCTACGTCCACTAATACATTAAATCCAATTATAAGAGCCCTGCTATAACGTACATATATATCTTATCTTCGGGCGATAAGTGATTATCTATCTATCTATGCTCATCAGTGTAATCTAAGTGTTGGAAATATATAATTTATATTTCTGTGAATCACAGTGTTATACAAACTCAATCACCCCTATTATCTCAACGGAAATCAGGGGATCGATCAAGTCGTGGTGTCGATTGTTATAATCGTAACGGGAATTTACGACTCCCGTTGACGTTTCTCTTAGCGACTACGTTTCCCCGCGATTGGTCGAATAAACAATATTTGTCTCTGATTCTGTCGTACGTCTTTTGTATTCCGGGATGTCCTATCAAGTCATGATTTTCTTTTAGTACTTGTTCTATCTCTTCTTCACTTAAACGCTGTATTGGTTCGTAAGCAAATTCTATGTCGTCGCTTTGGTCGTTGGAAAATAAAAGAAGTCTTCTTATGTGTGCTTTTTCTTGTGCGTTTAAGTTAATGTCTCCTATTCCGATCTTTCTACTTGTTTGAAGTATGTTTGATATTTTCTGTAACCATGTGGTTTCGTCATATGGGCTTAGATTGTTTTTGTTAATTGGAAAAAGTTGTCTTTGCTAGATGTTAGTTTTAATAATTTTGGTATTTCTTCTGATTTTTCCCAGTGTTTGAATCGTTTTAATAAAACGTCAGTTTGTGTTATCGCGTGTATTCTGGATAGGGCGTCAGCGGCTGTGTTTTCCTTTCCATTTACGTAATCCATGTCATATTCGTACTCCTCTAATTTTAGTCCCCATCGAATCAATCGGCTAGAGGGATCCTTGCAGTTGTGTAGCCATTTAAGAGCTTGATGGTCTGTTTGAATTTTGAATTTGCGGCCTAGTAAATATTGTCTAAGTCTTTTAACTGCCCAAACGATAGCTAATAATTCCTTTTCTGTCGTAGTATAATTTCATTCAGGGGGGTTTAATGTTCTTGAAAGGAAGCAACAAGGGTCTCCTTCTTGTGAAAGAATGGCTCCCAAACCTTCGTTACTGGCATCCGTTGTTAACGTAAATGTTTTCGTATAGTCGGGATATTTTAATACTGGAGCTTGGCATAGTTTTCCTTTTAATGTTGTTGAGATATGTATAATTTTCTGTGCTGGAGTGGGTTGAATGCGTAGTAGAGATACTTGTATGCGGGTATCAGTGTGTAGAGGTATGTGTGTGAGCGGTGTCTCGAAAACAGATGAATGTAAACTATGCAGTCGGTTAACAGTCGGGTATAGAAGAAAGTGAATATCTTTGGAATCGTTTATCAAATAAATATATGTCGGAAATGAAAGAACACCGGAGCCTTTGGAATTTTAGATAATCCCGCAACATTGTAACCTAGAGTCTACTATAGCTGTAATTGAACAATTGTAGTTATTCAATCCGATTGTAATTGTTCGAGAGTTGTGATAATGAGCTTGGGCTCGAGGCGACAGTCAGTCGCCGAACGTAGCCGCGGTCACGGGATGAACGCTTTGTCTAACAAAGGCATGGAATAATTCTATAGCTCTCCTTAAAAAGGAAATAGTTGTAACACTCGACAGTAAACATTCCAACGGACTCTGTCCCGTAGCTCGCCACACGCAGACCCTATTCTTCGAGTAAGATGATTGCCAGATGTCGATGCGTCTCCGCAGTACATGTTCAGCTAGCTCGAGGGCCCGTTATAAATCTTAAGATTTAGTCAACTAAAGTCCTTCAAACAAACAAACAGTCTTTGTCCCAACTACGGGAAAATAGGGGAGATCTATTTTTCAACGAGCGGCGTCTCCCACTAGCAACTTTCCCTCGAGGGCGGCTAGCATCTTTTTCTAACCACCGATATGGAGATTGACCAATTAGCAGCAACGCCAATTTCCCTTACTTTCTGAACGAAAGCTTTTCTCGACGAATCCGATGATCTCGTGTCCTTAGACACACCCCATTATAGTTTTCCTCTGTGGCATCATCGGGATGGGAAAGGCATTCTCGCTCGCGATCTCATCGATGAAAGGAGTAACCCTTTACGACCAGTGAATATTACGCGTCCGACTTAGATTTTGTGAGTACGTTCATCTATCATCCCGTCGACCGCGGATTCGTTATTGAACCTAGGATCATTGTCATTAGTTTCTCGAGTACCTAACTACCACAGTTACTAGTCCGGTTCTATAATAATCGTATTTGCACTAGTCAATGTCTTCTCTATTGCATAACGACAACGTGTAACCCAAACGAAGATTCGTTTCACGCCCCTAACCCTAATTCTAATGTAAACCCGACATATATAACTATTCTAATATTAATTGCAAGTGTAAATTTAGTGTTCCTGTAACATTATTTCGGCTATCAAGATCCACAATTCTCAACATGGTAGTAAAAATCGTGGTTGCCAAGATTCAAGATTATGGAACCACGTGACACCGGAAGTGAACATATAAAAGTCGATTTTTACAAAATTGGAAATAAGTTCTGAAGAGATAAAGAGGCTATTGGCAGAACAAATAAAAGGAACCTGGATAATAGAGAAAAGTATTTTTGAAAAAGGAGAAAAAGGGATGAAAGTAAAAAACGAGTCAAAATGCCAAGGGACGATGAAATTAAACTTCAAATATTCGATGGACGTGATTACAAAATGTGGAAGAAAAGAGTATTAATGTATTTAAGGTGTTAAAAATGTCTAGAACCGGCTTCATGAGAGAAAATGGACACGGATGCGCACGATAATTGGGATGAAAAGAATCATTGGTCGATGAACTACATCTATGGTAGTATAACGTATGAACAATTAGAATTTGTTGGTGATCGAGACATTGCTTTAAAAATAATGAAAAAATTTAATAAAATGTATATGAAGGAATCAACAGCATTGCAAATTTGTATAAGAAGTAGACTGGACATGATGAGGCCGAAAGACTTTGAAAAATCAAATTCATTTTTCACGGAATTTGAAAAAACGATAAATGAATTAAAGAGTGCTGGTGCAAACGTAAGTGAACGTGAAAAACTCGACTACATGCTGAAAACACTACCAGAATCATTAAGCTATATTGGTGACTTAAACGACTCACTGAAAGAAAGTGATCGAACGTGTGAACTTTTAAAGAATAAAATTAGAATGTGGGAAACGCGTAGCGAGAGTGAGTTTTTTTTTTTATTTATTTGTTTACATTCATAATTTGTTCACTTTGGACATTTGGTAGAATCTTTTAGCTGTTAGATTATCATGTGGGTGGCTATCCCCAGCGGGATAGCATCTTGGTGTTTGTTAGGTTGTGTACTTTGTGAGGTCTGCTGGGTGTTTCTTTTTCAGTCTTCTATCCATGTTTGAGGTGCTGATCGTTTCCTCAGCTAGCCGGTTTGGGTGTGTTCCTATTCTTTATATTTTTCTGCGTGTTTTCTAATTTCCTCTTTGACCGTTGCTATTCTTCGGTCCTTCCGTATATCCTCGTTTCTAACGTACCATGGGGCGTTTACTATTGTTCTAAGAATTTTAGCTCGTACGGTACCTGTTTTTTTTGTATGGTTCATTGCTGCTGTCCCTCATGGTTTTGTATATTTTTAATTTATTTTCTATTCAATTTGGATTTTCGACTTGTTAGCCAGTGCATTTGTCTCTTTGTTGTCTCTATTTTGTCCATTGTCGATTTAGCATGCTGTTTCCATGTGAGTTGTGTTTCTAGGTGGAGTCCTAAGTATTTAACTTGCCTGGTTTGCGGTATGTGCGTGTCGTTCAGTAGGATGTTTGGTGGTATCTGTTTTCGCAGTGTGAATGTAATGTGGTTGCATTTATCGGGGTTTGCTTTTATTTGTTTATGTTGAGGTTATTCGATGTATAAACAGAGAAAACACGTGGATAAATTGTAAGGCAGAAAATATATTTAAATAGAGATGTAATAAGTAAGAATACAATTTGAGCTGGTCCAGATCCGCACGCTAGCTGTGTTACCCAATAACTGAAAACCGCGAAGCCAACGTCGCCTGTCTACTGTTTATGGCCTGACTACGTCGCAGTCTTCTGTCTACGCGCTGTCAATGGCTTCACTGTCTGAGATTACTAAAAAGACCAGATATAGAGTTTTCTTAGAAGCGGTAACCACTTCAACAGTTTATCTTGCAGCCACTTTTCTATTTTTGTGATACGTTCTTGTAGTAATTTGACTGCTGTTTCTCGGTTAGTGTGCCTGACTAGTATAACTGTGTCGTCCGCGAATGTCAGTATTTTGCTATTGGTAGTTGTTGGTATGTTGGCCGTGTATAGTGTGTATAGTATTGGTCCTAGGATGCTTCCTTGCGGAACTCCTGCCTTGATGTGTTTGACTTCGAAGTATGTGTCCTTGATTTTTATTACGAGGGTTCTGCTGCTTAAGTAAGATTTTATTAATTGGTATATTTGCTCCGGGAATTGTTTCCTGATTGTTTGTAGTAGGCTTTTGTAGTTAATTTTGTCAAATGCTTTCTCTATGTCCATACAGAGGGCTGTGCGGTATTGTTTGTTTTCTAGTGCTAGTATTATTTCGTTGACTAGCCTGTGCATTTCCTCTATAGTGGAGTGTTTGTTTCTGAATCCGAATTGGTGATCTAGTATTAATTTTTCCTTCTCTATTATTGGTTTTATGCGTTGCTGTATTATTTTCTCTAGTATTTTAGAGAACACAGGAAGTAGCGATATTGGTCTGTATGATGTATTTTGATGTGGGTCTTTGCCTGGTTTAGGTAACATTATGATCTGTGCCAGTTTCCATAGTTTGGGAAAGTATTGAATTCTTAGTTTATAATTATGATTTGTCTTATCGCTTTTGGCGGAAGGTTTTTCAAGATTTTTCCATCGATTAGGTCGATTCCTGGCGCTTTATTATTTTTTGTTTTCTCGATTATGTTTCTAATTTCTTGTGCTGTTCTTTTAGGTATGGTGTACTGTTCGTCAGTTGAGGTACTAGTAGTTTGCACATCCTCGTCCGTATGGCATTTAGGGTTGCTGTTGTTGATATTATGTGGTGTAAATGTGTTGTACAGGTGGTTGGAAAATTCTTCAGCTTGCTGTTCGTTGCTTCTTGCCCATGTGTTGTCTGCTTTTCTGATTGCTGGGACTAGTTTCATTGGTTTCTTTATTTTTTTCGTGGCTTTTCATAGGGAGTAGTTGGAGTTCTCATGTGCAGAGAGTGACTCTATGAATTTTGTGAATTCGTTATTCTTGTGCTCTTTTATTTTGTTTTTTTATTTCCTTTGCAAGTTTGTTTAGATATTTTTTGTTTTCTCGTGTTCTATGTTTTTACCATTTTGCTTTCGCTTTTCTTTTTTCTCTAATTTCTTCGAGGATGTCTGGCGGAATTATTTTTGCTTGTCTGTTGGTTGATTCAGGTATAGTGGTTGTCCATGCTGCTTCTTGGATAGTTTCTGCCAATGCTGTTACTGCTTGTTCGATGTGTTCGGGTGTTTTCAATGGGATGCTGCAGTTGAGGTCGTTGTTTCTAACGTATCTTTCCAGGGTTCAACCTCGAGTTGTGGTAATTCTTGATCCCCATAGCGTGTGCTTTGCATTGTAATCTCCCGCTGCGATATACTTGTCGCCTAAGTGTCGAAAGTACTCTTCCCACATTTATGTTGTCATTTTGTGTCGCGGTAGTACGTATACTGGTGACAACTGGAAGTGTAGTGGACAACTAGTTTGTACAGTAACGGTGGTTGCTTGGGTATATTCCTTCCTTACTTGGCTGTGTAAGTGATGTTTGATATCGTTTCTTATTATCATTGCGGTCCCACCGTGTACTTTTCCTGAGGCATGCTTGGTATCATATATGGGGTAGTACGGTATTTTTATGTCACTTTTTGTAGTGAAGTGTGTTTCCGATACGAGTAGTATGTCGATATTATTGTTATACAGGAATGTTTTAGTTTCTGGGGCTCTTTGTTATAGGCCGTTAGAGTTCCGGGCTGCTATTTTAAGCACGTCCATTTTTATTTTTTTGCTTAGCATGTTTGTAAGTAGTTGTAGCATGACTGTGATTCGTTGCGTTTGCTGTCTGAGGACTACGTTTTGTTCGCTTATCATTTTTGTTAGCATTTCTATGTTTTTGATGAATTGCTTTAGTAGTTCTTTGATTTCTGTAGTGTCGTTGCTGTAATTGTTCTGATTTTTATTGTCTAAGGGCGTTGATTGTTTGGTTACTTGCGCGTAGCTTCGGCTACCAACGGTGTTGGTGTTACTGTGGTTACTGTTCATTACGTGCTGTAGATATGGTGTTGTCACTGTTTCTGTGCTATCCTATTGCGCGTGAAAGTTGTTGTGTGTTCTGTTTCGAAGCGGTGGAAACAGTTTACGTTGCAGTTGCTTTCTGCAGTTGTAACATTTTCGCGTGTATGGGCAGTTCGTTGTTAGATGCATTTCTGCGCATTTGATACACGCCGAGATTCTGTTGCAGTAATTTTTTGTGTGTCCATATTGCAGACACCGTGTGCATTACGGTATGTCTTTTTTATGTCTAGGTGGCTCCACTGTTACTATTGTGCTTAGAACCTTTTTAATTTCAAAAATTTCTTTGTTATTGCTTTTAGGTCCGAGTTCTGTTAGGAACAGCGGTAATGGTTGTTTAGTATCATACCTGGTTATATTGTTTATTGCTCTTACCTGATGCCCGATTTTAGCTAGTTCCTCGCATGTTATTTGTATTTGTTTTTGGATGTAATCCTCTGATTACTGCTTTATAACTTTTATCAGCTTTGAGCTGGTAAGTGTGATTACCGGCGTTGTTTTCTTTTAGTGCTTTTGTCACTTTTCTGAAAATTTCTGGAGTGTTCGTTTGTACTTTTACTTGGTCTTGTTTTAATTGTTTTATACTGTAATTTTTTTCCTGCCGTGTTGTTAAGTAGTTCAATGAGGGGGTCTATTTGGGCGTCAATGTAAATTGACGGTAGTTTAGCGATGTGGGTTATTGGTTTTCCGACCGGAAGGAGTTTCGAAGTGGAATTTCTTGTAGCCATTGTTGTTTTTGTGCTGCTATAGCTTTCCTCATCTTGATGTTTGCTGTTATTTTTCGTTTTTTGTTGCAACTTGCCACCTTCCATCTTTCATCCTGGTGGGTTAGTTCGTTACTGGTTTTATTCCCTTCATTGTTTTGGATTGGTTCCATTTCAATTTTGTTTGTAGCTGAGCACTCCTGTTCTTCGTTTATTGATTGGCTTGATTTTGAAGTATTTGTTGTTTTGTTTATGTAGTATGTTTCGTCTTCACTAATTATTTTTATCGGTCGGATGTGATTTTGCATTTTAGATTTGATAATAGTCTTCTTAGTAGAAGACACGAATTTCCACCATTTGGCTATGGGCCATTGAGGCAGTTGACGTTCGTAACTTTCTTCTCCCCACTTGCCGCACTTTCTCTGAAGCACTGTTTTACACGTTCGTTTAGCTCGGCTGCTCGGACAGAACCGAGAGCGAAAGTGATAGGAAAAGATCAAATGAATTCAAAGCCGAAAAAAGCGACATAAAGTGCCATGGCTGTGGAAAGTACGGCCACATGGTAAGAAATTGTACAAACACGTGCAGAAGCGGAAACAATGGCGGAAACAATGGAGGAGCGCAATGGCAAGGAAGTGCGTATCAGACGCAGCAGAATAGGGGTCGCGGCGGACTAAAGATTTTGGCCACAGAGGACGAGGATATGGTCAACGAGGATTTGGCCAACGAGGATGAAGCAGAGGCTGACAACAACGCTACAACGGGGCAAGTCAACACGACTCAATTTATTCATACAACGAGGACTACGACGACTAAGAAACTGGATCTTTCCTAACGCGAGTAGAGCGCGATAATAATAAGAATGATATTACAGTATGTACTAGCGATACGCGAAAAATAGATTGGATATTGGATAGTGGATGTTCAGATCACATTGTAAATGATGATTCTTATTTTGTTGAGTACGAAAGTTTAAAAAGCACATGTTACATCGGGCGACCCTCTACCTGGACCAGGCCATACACCACGGTCTAGACGGACACCAGATGTCCGCTCATCCTTACGGCGTACTCTCAATAGCCTTAAGTATCCGTCATAAATCCCAGTAATTTACTTGCTAAGGTCCTTCAGACCGAACAAATATCTTTTTCTAAATCACTTTCTAAGGACTATTGTCTACCACGGCTTGACAAGGGAAAGTTGGGTTTTCCCACGTACGATGCTTCCTAATAGCAACTTTCTATCGAGGGCAGCTAAGATCCTTCCTAGTCTACCAACCTTCGTTTAACCAATTAACAACGAATCCTATTTCCCTCACTCTCTTAGCCAAAATCGTCACCAACAAATCCAATGGTCCCGTGCGCTAGACACACCCATCCTTAGCTTTCCTCCGCTACAGCATCGTCACCGAACATCACTGATTTTTCATCCTTCAAACAGTCAACATTCCTTCGATCGTTTACACCCGATGATCAGTCACTCACTTATCTTATACATACGCACCAGTGTAACTATCTTCTTCACAAAGTTGTTGGAATAAACTGTCATTTACAACTTGTTACATCAGTGTAACATTCAATTAACCACCTCTATTATCCTAATCGAAATAGGGGATCTATCATTTCGTGGCGTCGATTCTCTAATCGTAACGGGAATTTACGACTCCCGTTAGCGTGCTTCGTCGCGATCGCGTCTCGCCGCGAGTGGTCGAAACAGCCCGATAAACGTAAAGGTAGGAGATGGTAAAATTCTAAAAGGAACAAAAGTTGGAAAAATTTTAACTTACTTTGAAGTAAACAAAAGGAGGATTAAAATTATAATGTCTAATGTATTTTACGTGAAAGAAATGGATAACAACTTGGTTAAGTATGCGAGAGTAACGAATGAAAATAAGATAGTCTCAGCAGGAAATACTTCAAAGATACATAACAAATACAAAGAGTCGATAGGGATCGCATTCAAAGATCACGGTTTATATAAAATAAGTAATTACATTGAAAGACAAGAATCTCACGCTAAAAATGTAGAAAAATGACAAATAAGGAAAAACTTTACAAGATCTTAGGACATGTAAACTTTGGTTATTTAGATACAATGTGTAAGAAAAAATTAGTTGAGGGAATGCCAGAAAATTTTGAGCAAGTACAATTAAAATGTGGTACATGTATCCAAAACAAAATGCACAATTTGCCCTTCCAAAATAACCGTAGTAGAGCACGCGAGATTTTAGAATTAGTACATACCGATTTAAATGGACCTCATAAAAAAAAAACCGGGTTTGATGGATCCAAATATTTCTTAACATTTATAGACTACAATAAGTGCGCATTGATTTATACTTTGAAATCAAAAGGTGAAATTTACAATTGTTTCCTTGATTATATAAACAAAGTTGAAAATCTTATTGGTAAGAAGATAAAGAGACTAAGATGCGATAATGGAAAAGAACATATGAACAAAAACATGTACAATATAATTAGGGAAAAGAGAATTTTCGTAGAACCATGCCCACCTTATGTTCACGAGTTAAATGGAACAGCTGAGCGCTACTATAGAACAATCATTAATTCCGCTAGATGCTTATTACATGATTCAAAGCTGAATATTAAATACTGGCCGGAAATAGTTAGAGCCGCGGCGCACTTAAAAAATAGAACCATTACGAACACATATGAAAATAAAACACCATTTGAAATATTTTTTAAAAGGAAACCGAATATAAATAATTTAAGATTGTATGGAAGTAGAGTTTTCGTAAGAATAGCTGAAATTGCACTGGGATACTTGCAGGTTATGAAAACAATGGATATAGGTTAATAATAAAATTATAATTGCAAGTCACGTAGAATTTATAGGTGAAGATGAAAATTTAGTAGGATTTCAAGGAGAAGATGAATCAGATAATGAAACAGAAAAGAATTTTGACGAACGTTCGGATTCAAACGAAATTCATGAAAATGAAATAAATGACGAAACGGTCGAGCAGGTTGCAATAGAAAAGGAGAGAAATTGAAGTAACGAATCAGAAGAAAAACTTGAGGACATAGAAAATAATTTGAGAAGGTCAGGACGGGAAAGAAAGAAATCTCAAAGATGGCCAAACAAGCTCATATTTCATTTATGTGAATGTAGTTAGCGCAGACAGTCCTCAAATCTATGAAGAAACTTTAAGAGGTGATGACAGCGGTTCATGGAAAGAAGCAATGGATCGAGAAATGAATAGTTTAATCAAAAATAAAACCTGGTAAATTAGTAGAGAAACCAAAAGACAAAAAAGTATTAGATTTGAAATGGATATATACGAATAAATCTGATAATCGTAAGAAAGCGCGACTAGTTGTTCGAAATTTCCAACAAAAGGAAATACTGGAAGATTTATACTCTCCAGTGGTAAAAATGCAATCGTTGAAGTTATTACTATCTTATTGTTGTCAATATGATTTGACGGCTATGCAAATGGATGTAGAAACGGCATTCCTAAACGGAACTATAAAAACGGAAGTATTTGTAAAACAACCTATAGGTTACGACGATAAAAGCGGGAGAGTATGCAAATTATCAAAAGCGTTATACGGATTGCGTGAAAGTTCAAGAGCTTGGTATGAATGTTTCGACGGGTATATGAAAAAATTAGGATTTCAAAGAAGTGAGAGCGATTATTGTCAGTATATGAAGTATGAGAGCGATGATGTTATATATTTAATTCTATTCGTAGACGACTTATTAATATGTGGAAAAAAACAAAAGCAAAATCGATGAGATTAAAAACAAATTGTCAAAGAAATTTGCCATGAAAGACTTAGGTGAAGTAAAGACTTACTTAGGAATAAACATTGAATACGATAATAAGAAGTGTAAGATGAAATTAGATCAGAGTACTTATATAGAGTCATTAGCAAAACAATATAATATCGAAAATAGTAAACTATATTTTACACCAATGGAACAAAACTTAAGTTTAGAACCCGCACAATCAGCCTCAGACGATATAAGATATAGAAATCTCATAGGAGCTTTACTATATATTAATACTGGAACAAGATTAGACGTTAGCTATAGTGTAAACTATATAAGTCGATTTCAAAACAGTTACGACGGGACCCACTATAAATATGCATTGAGAATTTTGAGATACTTATATTTAACTAGGAAATTAAAATTAACGTATAAAAGAAATTTGAATGCTAAAGTTATTGATTGTTTTGTTAACGCTGATTGGACTGGAAATAAAGTGGATAGAAAATCCACTACGGGATTTATCATAAGATTTTTCGGAAACGCAATTTACTGGAAATCGAGAAAGCAAAGTAGCGTGACAAAATCATCAACAGCCGTCGAGTATGTAGCTTTATCGGAAGCTGTGAGCGAAATTAAATTTGTAAGAAAATTGTTGTTCACTTCCATTTTATGAATGAAAGTTACGAAAATAAAGAGATTGACATTATGAAAGTAGATTCAGAAAACAGTGTAGCTGATATTTTAACGAAGGCTCTAGGGAGGAACAAATTTGAAAATTTTAGATTACTTTTAAGAATGATTTGATTGACTTAGAAAAAGAAATGAATATGCAGCACAAAAATTAAGGAGGTGTGTTGAGATATACATAATTTTCTGTGCTGGACTGAGTTAAATGCGTAGTAGAGATACTAGTATGTGGGTATCAGTGTGTGGAGGTATGTGTGTGCGCGGCGTCTCGAAAACAGATGAATGTAAACTATTCAATCGGTTAACAGTCGGGTATAGAAGAAACTGCTGAGACGCGTGCAAGTGTGTATCGATGAATATCTTTGGAATCGTTCATCAAATAAATATATAACTATTCTAGTATTAATTCCAAATGTAAATTTAGTGCTCCCATAACATTATTTCGGCTATCACGATCCACAATTCTCAACAAACGTATCGAAGCTAAGTTGTGTTTTGTCAGTCCAGTGGAATTGTATGTCTTTCATAGTTAGTTTTGTTAACGGTTTGGCAATTTTAGAGAAGTTTCTAATAAATTTTCTATAGTATCCAGCTGGCGCAAGGAATGATTTTACATCTATAGGATTTTTGGGTAATTTGAAGTTCTTTACTGCTTCCATCCTTTTAGGGTTAGGTTTTACTCCATCTGCTGTCACTACATGTCCTAGATATTCTATTTCGGGTTTTAAGAACTCACATTTATCTGGTTGTATTCTTAGACATACTTCCCTGAGTCTTTAGAATATAAAGGCTAAATTTTTATTGTTCTTCTATCGATTACCCGAATATAATGATATCATCGAGATAAACGAAACAATAATTGTTAATCAAACCTCTCAACGCGGTATCCATTATTCTTTGAAAGGTGCGTTTTTGAACCCGAATGGCATTCTATTGTAGTGGAAGTGTCCTTGCTAAATGCAATCAGTCACAGAGTCCATGTATAGTCGATTGTTCATCGCTCGTCGAGTTCGTCCATATATTCATTGTTAATGCTATATTGAATCTTGTTAAAAGCACGTCGAAATCTAATGTTATAATTTAGCACGCTTTCGGTTAATCCTTGCCTTATTTCTCTTAATTGATTTTGGTGTTCTCTTACTGATGCTTGAGTAGCTACGTTAAATCTTAATGCTTCGTACAGAGTTTCAAATTCGTTAATATGGATATTGCGAATTGCCATTGCGGGGTTTCCTACAATTTTCTCTATTTTGATCATTTTTAATAACAACATTTGTTCACCACACATCATTCTCATTTCTTTTATTTCACGAATAAAATCCTCTACACCTATATCATCTTCTCCGTTTAGTATGGGAATACATTTTAATGCAATTTCAGCCTTTAGATTTCCATAGTTTGCAGCTCTTGGATTGGATGGTTGGACGTATGTTGGTGGTCTTTGTGGCATAGGTGGAGGTGGATTAGTATGGTGTTTTAATACTGATATATTATCGCCATCATATATTATATATTATAGTCATCACAGAACCAAATTCAGTTGATTCTGCGTCTATTTGTGATAGTTTAACACGAGAGAGGTTTCTACCTAATATTTCTATTTCGTTAGCGCGCTTTCTATTTTCTTCGTTGGCTAATCTCAATGCATTCATTATTTTGTTAAATTGTTGTCGAAATTCTTCGTTTTGTCTCTGTACTAAGTCTAAAATTGCTCTGGTAGAGGAATCAAGTGATCCCGTTTTATTTTGGGTTCCACTTGTAGAGGGTAAACTTGTCTCGGCTTTTGAATCTTTCTTATTGTTCATTGTGAATATTGCCTGTTCGCTAGAGTTGCTAGAGAAACTAACTTTAGGCGTTCTATCGTTTAAAAGAATCCAGATTTTTCTCACCTTGATACGTAAGTTCGTAGAATGAGGTTCTCTTGCGGTGCTTTCCTCTGCGGCACGTTCAAAGGTGTTGTTTGAGTGTCAAACTCGTTCTGTTGATTTGTTCTATACTGACAGTAGTCTCGCTGATTTGATCCCCTGTAGTAAATTATTGGCAGCAGAGTTCACGACACAAATGGTCCCAATCCTTCGATCTTCAATGATGTTCGTAGACCGAAATCGTAATTTCGTTTACACTGAAGCGAATGAATCCTGGCTGGGTCGCCAAAATGTCACGCAAAAATAACGCGAAAATAATAATAAAAAAAAAATGTTTGGTTCTTGGACCAGAGTTCGAAATACCTTTATTCTATAGTAAGATCACAAGTGTTCGATTGAACCGTTTCCGAAAGACTGAAGCCTCGATCAAGACCCAGCCCTTCTAGATGTTCGTTTATCTTATACCTGCGTGCCGAATTCATATTCCTTTGTTTTGGGAGTTGGTGTCGTGTGCCAGGCGGTTCGGGTTTCCTGAGTCGGTTGGAGATATTTGTCGATGTTACAATAGTGTCACGACCAGCTCAGTTAAAGACCGGAGATAAAGATGTGGCGGCACTCGGCAACAATGTATATCACCGAAACGGAGTGCCCAATGAACCATCAATATCCCAACGGTGCTTCCGTCGAATGTTCAACAGGAGAGCGTGCGTGGCAACAGTCGCGGACGCCTAACAAACCCGTGGATAGTGGGGATATTGAGAGATGACAAAGGAGAAAGAAACAGATCCAATCGAAAGTCAAATTGTAAGAGCTTCAGTCTTGGAAAGTCACGGCTCGATTTCAAAAGTAAAAAAGTATAAACAGGCCAATTTCTCGTAATTATATGTCGGAGATGAAAGGACATCGGAGCCTTCCCTTTGGAACTTCGGGAAAATCCCTTAACACCGTAATCTAGATTCTATCATAGGCGTAATTAAACAATTTTCGTCATTCGATCCGATTGTATTTGTTCGACATTTGTGATAATGAGCTTGGGCTCGAGGCGACAGTCAGTCGCCGAACGTAGCAGCGGTCACGGGATGAACGCTTCGTCTAATAAAATATGGAGTAATTCTATAGCTCTCCGTAAAAGAAATATTTGTGGCGGCACGCGACAGTAAACATTCCGACGATTTCTGCCCGTGGCTCGCCATACGCAGACCCTATTCTTGGAGTAAGATGACTGCCAGATGTCGATGCGTCACACGTTCAGCTAGCCTGAGGGCCCGTTATAAATCTTAAGGTTGAGTTGACTAAAGTCCTTCAGACAGACAAACAATTTTTGTCCCAACTACGGTAAGATAGGGGAGATCTATTTCTTTCAATGAACGACGTCTCCCACTAGCAACTTTCCCTCGAGGGCGGCTAACTTCTTTTCTAACCACCGATATGGAGATTGACCAATTAGCCGCAACGTCAATTTCCGTTACTTTCTGAACGAAAGCTATCCTCGACGAATCCAATGATCTTGTGTCCGCAGACACACCCCATCATCGATTTCCTCTGTGGCATCATCGCGACGGAAAGTCATTCTCTCGTGAAGTCTCATTAGCGAGTTACATAGCGTCTTTACGCTCGGTGAATATTCTACGTTTTAACAAAGAGTTAGTATAGTAATACTTCCACCGTAGCCAAGCAAATCGAGTACGACTTGGAATTTGGAAGAAGGCGCACCCTGTTATCCCGTTGACCGCAGATTCGTTATTGAACCTAGGATCATTGTCATTAGTTTTTCGAGTATCTAAGTGCCGCGGATACTTATCAAGTCATGTAATAATCGTTTTGCACCAGTCAATGTCTTCTCTATTGCATAACGACAACGTGTAATCCAAACGAAAATTCGTTTTACGCCCCTAACCCTAATTCCAATATAAACCCGACATATATATATATTGTTGTTGTAAATAAATTCTACATTTAGGGAGCAACGAATTCAAGTATTATCCTGTGCTGTAGGGTTATTATAGATGGCAGGGCAGTAGCCGCATGGGGTTCGTTGGCGTTGCATCCAGGCCGCTTCGGTCAGTCCCACTCTCCGACTAGTTGGTGACGGTTGTGTCGAAGTTAGTGGCGAATGAGCGGAGTGGATTCTCAGTCTAATTCATGTATTTCCTATGCATGTTTTGTGGCGGATGAAAAGAGAGTTGTGCGTTTCGTCCCGGGACTACCGGTGGACTCGTCAGTAAGGCTATGCCCGGTAGTCCCTGCCTTAGACGTAGAGGGAGTCTCGCTAGGTGCGGTATTTGTATCAATCGCTCGTATATTCGTCCGCTAGCGAGTTAGACAGACTCGTTGTCGTCGTAGCCCTCTAGTTCTGGCGGTTGGTACCAGCGGTCCGCCCGGGAGGTGTTGCGCCGCGTTGATGCCTCGACCTGTCGGCGTCCTGTTGATACCGATCCGCCACAGTTTTAACACGTTTCTTGAATATTATTTCTGTTAAGGAAATTCGAGGATTTGGGAATACAAATAATTGACTATATTTCCCACACAACAGTTATACATCTATATTACACTCTGAAGAACGTCTTGCACGCACGCTTGTCGCCAACCGACTATCCTAGGTTCTTCTAACATCTGGCAACAGTCTTTTGTCTCCACTAAGGCCTTGACGCCCTCTAACCCTTACACACACACTCTCATGTACAGTGTAAATGTACACTTAATTTTATTTACATACTTGTCGAATTAACAAAATATTTAACATTTATCGCTTTATTTACATTTCTCTTATTTTACATTCTTCCATGACCTAAACCTTTCAAATTTCTCTCTACACAGTGTCTTCGTAAAAATACCCGCAGTGTTTTCTTCTGTACTTACTTTTATTATGTTTATCTTATTTTCCTTTACGTACTCGTGAACGTAGTGGTAATGAACTTCGATGTGTTTAGAATTTTTTGTAAAAGTTCCGTATTTTGCTATACTCATTACTCCAGAGTTATCCTCATAGATTTTTACAGGGTTATCGTCTACATTTACATCGAAGATTTTCATTAGTTCTCTGATAGTCATTACTTCGCTCACCGCTTCCGATAGAGCTACATACTCTGCATGCGTCGAGGCTTTTGTCACACACCTTTGTTTCTTAGACTTCCATCCAATTACATTTCCATACAATCTAATTACATACCCAGAAGTCGATTTCCTATCTATATGATCTCCTGCCCAATCAGCGCCCACATAACAATCTATCGTTTTGCACTTTTCATTTCTTTTATAATGTAGCCCTAAATCTCTAGTCCGGTACAAATATTTCAATATTCGCAAGGCATATTTAAAATGTGTCTCGTTACAACAATCTTGAAATCTACTCAGATAATTCACACTATAACTTATATCGGGTCTGGTATTTACACTAATATACAGCAATGCGCCAATTAAATTCTTGTATCCAATGTCCCCTCTATTTATCTCAGCTTTTTCAATTTTTAAGTTTGTCTCCATAGGTGTACAGTACAATTTGCTATTATGTAATTTATATTTGTTTGCTAATGATTCTATGTATTTCTTTTGGCTTAATCTCATTTCATTTT
>NW_022883665.1:0-21616 GCF_011952255.1 Bombus vosnesenskii
TTTTTCCACACTTTAGTTTGTTCATTCCCTTTTCTCCTTCTCTTCTTCTTTCTTTTCCTTACTTTTTGTAATTCCGGCCCCCTATTTCTATTTTTAACGGCATGTGGTCCGACCCTGTTCTTTTTCCTACTTTCATGTCGATTATTTCTTCTGTCGTCTCCTGATTTCCAATCTATTACTAATTACATAATCTATTACTGAGTTTCCTCCCTCCCCATATATGTCCACTCCTCCCCTTCTTTATCTCTTCCAGCGATTATCATCCAGCTTCTCTCTTCCAGGTACTTTAGAAGAGTTGCATGCCCAAGTACTTTTCTAGTATTGTTCTATCATTGATCCACGTAGGGCAGTGGTACAACGCATGCTCCGCATCATTTTCTTCAGCATTATAATCCCAGCATCTTGAGTGGGCCTCCTTATTAATAGCCTTTATTTATAGCCTTATTAATATTATTATAGCCTTATAGCTATTATAGCCTTATTAATATACGTTAAATATTCCATGTCCACTCAAGTTCTGCATGGTAAAGTCTTCAATATTCCTTCTGTACTTCTTTTAAAAATACAAGCGTCATTTATAAGTCTCCTTGTCCAATTATCCTCCCTGTAATATCTCCATTCTTCTCTCCACTTTTTCTCCATACGTTCTTCCACTGTCCTAATCCTTTCTATAAAAATTGAGGCGGTTCCTGACCTAGAACGGGTGTTATATCGCTCCTGTTATTCTACCCTTCTTATCTCGTAGTTTTCCGCCTGCAGCTGTGTTTTAAAATATATCGATATAGTGCCCGTAAGCATACACAGTGCTGACACGTGTTGCTTGCTGTCTCCCGGTTCCAGCAATTGTTGCCGTTATTTCGTTGTTATATGTTGTCGTTATTTTTAAAGATCAAACTACGTTACGTTTTGTTTCTTTCGTCGTGAGTGCTTGTTGTTTTCTTGGTAGTTTTGTATTTTTATTTTGTTTACCCGGAGTTTGTAAATAAAGTCCCGCGGGGCCTTGTTTACTTCTGTGATCACGAATCTTCGTGTAGTATTCAGGCCATGCCAAGTCGTAAATACGAACAACGTCTTCCTCTAATATCTTCCTCTAGCGTTGACTTGCTAAGAGTATTTTTATTTGCATATTGTTTCAAAAAATTTACCAATATCACGTTATTTAAACACCTATGGACCATATGCAGTTACCATTACTTCGCATAAATCAGTATAAACGTTATTTTGAAGTACTATTATATCATGTGTCACTGCATAAATCTTCTGATTTTGCTTCAGCATTTCTGTTGTATACAACAGTATTGGTGTGCTGTTTTAATCGAGATTTTAGTTCACATGGAACCTAAATCACAAGAATAATAAAAAAAGAAAAATGTTACTTGCTTCCGGATACGACGAAATTAACCACTACTTTTATGGCGTTTACGGGCCCAAATTGGAAAATGTGGACGAATTTTGGATCTATGTTATTATCGTTTTTGGCTGAACTTTGCTTTAGGGCAAAACCAAAAATTAATCACTTTTTTGCAGTCTATCAGTTTTCAAAACGGGGAAATGTAAAATTATGTAAAATTTGTGTGGTATTTTACACTTTATTTTAGCAATAAATTGGATTCTGGATCTTTCAATGAGTACCGTTTATGGAGCCACTGACTGCGCGTGGATGGTAATCATTTTGACCTATTGAGTCAAACGTGTTTGATTACATGTATTTTGTATACATGTATTTGGTTACATGTATTTGGTTTTTCATTCTGACGACTCAAGGACACTTGTATACAGCAAACCCGGATTAGTTCGATTACTTTTCTTTAAAAAAGGCTGTAATATTACTGTTTTTTCATACTCTTTTTTTGTTTTCGGCAAATTGAAGTGTTGCATAAGTAATCCATGAATTGAAATATTTATTCCTTTTTTAAATAAAAATCATTAATATTGCAAGTGCCTGGTCTTATCCGTATGTTCAGGTTAGAGAGTTCTCCCATTACTGGTGAGATCCACCTTGAAGAACGGTAAAACCTGTTGCTACTTGATGCGACCGGTACACAGGTGCTGAATCTTCTTTGGAACATGTACCCACCAATTATTTCTAATTTTCCATTCATCTTAAAAAAGTGGCAAATCCGAAAAATCGGATGTCCACCCTTAGGAACTCGCTTTTCAACATCGTTTCAATCATCGATCTGTAATAGAACTTTATTAAGTAAACTTATTTAAGTATTTTTCTACAAGTCTGTGCATGCATCCTCCTTTTTTCCCAGAGCTGCCTTTATGCTCTAAAGAAACTTGGTTACATTAAGTTGAATCACGAGACAGTTTAGTAAAAGTTCGTGTGGACGATGCATTGCAACAATATCAGTGTCAAGGCCTGCAGGTAACAGTTTTTTCCAATGCATCCAAAGAATTCATTTGCGTTTTTTCACCACTGCGTTGTTTTTCGCTCTCTTTTTATCGTGTTATGCACCTTTTCGCAGTTATCGAATGTTTCCTGCATTTATTTTCCGGTTGCCGCTAGACGGCCAATTATGTTAGTACGAACTAATTTTTTGCGAATATAATATACTCAATGTAACATGTACGCATACTCAAGAAATAGAATTCAATTAGAGACCAGCTAAGGATGGGGACAAAGATGAGGATTGTGCGAATTTTTATGGCGGCGTCAACTCATTGGACGATATAATGGACATAAGCCCATTTGGCGCCAAAGAGAAATGTAAAATACTCTGAAGATGCTTTGCTTTGAATAGTCATATGGTATGCGTCATTGGATTCCGTAATTTCAAACTTGGATTTGTGGATTGCACACATTAAAAACTACAATTTTTATAAAAGATAAAAAAGACAATGATTTTTAGTTCCCTACAGTAAAGTTCAACCGCATTTTTTAATATAATTGCCAGTTCTAATGCATAACTGACAGAGCAAGATCGCTACTTTGGAGTATGTTGCTATAAACAATATATTAAACTTTAATATTATATCCAAAATAAAATGTTTAACTCAGTAATGAAAAATATATAAAATAGCACGATATTGATCGAAGGGCTGCTCTGAAAAGATATAGGTTTGCTTTATCTCTAAGAGTCCAGGATTGCACGTTATTATTTTGTGATAGACACTCTTGAGTTTGCAATCCTTCAATCATCCGCCTATAATAAGTGTACAATAACGATTATTCTATTTCCTAAAATAATATCAATTACTCATTCATTTTTTATTTTTATAATACACTACGCATGCTATTTGTATAATTAATTTGTTATTACTTCACGCAACCGCTTGCGCCCACCTTGCAGCGGTCGGCGAGAACTCTAACCCACACTTAAACTTAATAAATGATGATATTCTCTTTTTATTGAGCTAGTATATAAGTTATAGTAGATAAGTTATAGCAGGCATATGCTGCACATCGTATATGTAGTTATCGTTATCGTATATGTTGTGCCATTATTTTAAGCCTTTGCTCGCCTTACTCTCGTTTATAAACAAAAGGTAACCTACAACTAATACTGACGTTCCCATTGCCAAATAGGCATAACTGTAGTCAAATATACTTTGTAGCGATACCGGCATTTTTTACGAATATCTCAATAAGGCCGATCCCCGGTTATATAGTCAGACCGGAAAATATTCGGACACTAGAACAACTTTGATTTCTCTGCCCTGTACTTGAAATAAATACGGAAAAAACAACAAAAACATTTTGCAGTATACTGAACTATATTGCATAGGTCTCGAAGTAAAAAACTTTTGATTTAAAAGAAAGCGTTTTTTAAATATAAGAAGTGTTGAAAAATGTGAATTTTGGTGTTATAAAAATATCTGAACATTTTATAAATTAATGTTAGAAAAACTAATATGGCAATACTATTTTTCATAAAAGTCCAATATTTTGTCCGATACCCCTTTTGTTCAATAATGTGTTAGTAGACGATTTTCCAGATGTTGAAGATTATTTTTTATTAATAATCGATACTGTAATTTATTTCTCTATTAAATGAACTTTCTTCAGTGTTTATTGTTATACTTTTGTATGATTGTATTTTTTACTAATTGTGCGACGTAGTTTATTCTATAGGGACGGTCGTGCTTCTGTGAAACACTCGTTATCTTAGTTTGATATCTTAAATCTGTAATGCATTGGAGCATTCTCGTAAATTTTGAATTCACTTTCCGTCGATCTCCAGAAGAATGGAACGTTTCTACAAGTTCGCTGTTCATTTTATTTCAGGAATCGTAATTAATGGATTGTGCTTTATTTCGCGAACGATACGAATATCTTGCCGCAGTGTCATTTTGCGTTTTCTACCCGTTCTTGGCACATCTTCAGCGAAACATCTCTCTTTGACTGAATCACATGGCATTCTTTTTTTTTTAAGCTAGAAAAATTTACGGAATGTCCAGCTGAACAAATTGTAAACTACAAATTATTTATTATTTATTATTGCTTAGTCCGCGCCTTTCGGCTTTGGACGAACTTTCGGTTTTACATCCCTTATACCTATTTCGCTTCTTATATATCTACCTCCCCTCTTATCCATTCTATTATATTGCACTCCCTTAATTATTCTATCTCTAAGAACTAAAAAACTAGAAAAAACTAAAAACTAATGACTAAAAAACTATTGCAACTTTGCGCCTTTGCCTCCTTGCTGTGCTCCCTTCTTGTCGTTCCGCCCCTTCTTGTATTACCCTTCTCCTCTCTATTATTGCTTTTAGTTCTGTTAGTCCTTCTCTAGTCTCATTTAGTGTTTTTTCTATGTCCTTTGGTGCTCCCGTTATGTCACATTCTTCTGTTACATGTTTCAGGTCTTCTTCTTTCCTTTTACATAGTTTGCATCTTTTTTCTCCTTCTTCTTTCCAGTATTCCTTTGCTTTCCACATCTGAATCTTGCTAATATTCTTCTGTCCTTCCACTTTATCCTCCCTTCTGAGTACTTTGGTAATACTTCTTTGACGATTTTTCTGTAATGTATGTTATATTTGGATTTCCTTATCCTTTCCCCCCTCTCTTCTACTTCTCTCTTTCTTCTTTCCTCTATAACTTGGTCTGCTGTCATCCTTTCTTGCTCTTCTCTTGCTTCCATCTGTGTCCCTCCATTTCTCACCTCTTCTGGTCCCTTCTTTCTCTTTCTTGCTCTTTTCTCTTCTTGGCCATTTCCCCAGTTTCTCTCTCTTTCCTTTATGCACTCCTTTACTAGTTCCTTTTTTGATACTAAGGCTTTCTCGTCATACCTTGCTGCTCTTTTTAATGCTTTTTCTTTGATTTATGTTAGCTTGCATTCTTCTATCAATATATATTGATAGAATTTGGTGTTGTCATATCTAAACCTAAGATCAATTTCACATATCTTCTTTGTATTCTATCCAGTCTTTCTTCCATATTCCAGCCCCATACCAAACCGAAAGTCCTCAAACTACAAATTAAATAATAAAAAAAGCATTTTTCTGACTCCCATTTTCGAGAGCTTATATTTTCCAGGCATTGCAGACAAGGAATATCCTTTTTTTCTTCGCTGAGAGATCCTCAATCTCTATAGTTCTCTTAGTTCTCTACTGCTTACCATAACCAATAAAATATTACCGTTATTATTCCAAGGTAGATTATAAATACCGATGAAAGTAGCGCAAGTGTTCTAATATATTTAAAAACAGTTTCACAATAAATATTGCAATAGTTCTTTACAAAAAACCAAGAATTATGCAATCGTTGACTTATCTTCCGATGATGGAACTCGTTCTTTCTACATTTTTGACTTGTATGAGTATGAGAATTTTTTGCCAAAACAAATGATATATATAGTATCGTTCAATTACTGATTACATTGATATAAACTATCTTATACTTTTATTTGCGATATTTTATACATAAAAATATTTCTTGCATCGTATCGTACAATTTTAAATTACTCTCAGTGTTATAAATAATTCTGTATGATAGTTATGTAATTATTTCATTCTGATCGGTTGTAATTAATTGTAGATGATTCTCATATATAAAAGCACTGACACAACAGATGATGTATAGAGGTTGTGTTGCTTCAAACAAGAGACATCCTACTTTTTTACATTGGTTACTTGTATTTTCCATTTTTTCCAGTAATATTATTATTCGTTATAGTGCAACCTGACACTACATTTGATACAGACTACATCATGACGCATGTTAAGGACTCCAAGGGGAAATGTTAACATGTTCTACAAGGGGAAATGTTACATATATTTTATAAATTATATATATTATGCTAAACGCACTGGGAAGATCGCTGTCATATGTTGTAGAATATTATATGATTAATATTATATGAAATTTATGGAGGGAAACATAATAGAATCTTGTTATATCTCTTATTAATTGCTGTTGACGTGTTTTGATAGCAGAGTAATAAAGTACAAGTCTACTCAATATTTTATTGTTTTATTCCTTAATGAATTTTGGAAATAAGTCTTCCTTCATTTGTTAGTAGAAATGGAAAGATAACAGTATAATTGCTTAGAAGTTCTACGAAATATAATACAAACAAGAGCAGAGAGCAATCGCTTTGCCAAAAATTTATTTGCTAAAATAGTAGATTTTGCGATAAACCGTTCAACGTATTTTGCAGCGATATAACATTTGCAACACTGCAACGTTAGATATCATTCACATCTCAACGTAAAGAATAATGTATAGAATTCATAAAGATACGTGCACAGTATACAATGCAGGAAACATTAAAGAAAAATTGTACTTAGCGATGAAAAAGCAATCCGTCTAGATGGACGGAATTGTAGAATATGCAAGAAGTTTCTAGCCAACAATGTACTATATATTATGTTGTAATTTGTCGTATATCAACATATGTTGGAAAATCTATAACAAATCTAAAGATATTGATATTGGTCGAGAACTTCATGCAGATTGACCAATGACACAGCAACGTGTTTTGAACTTGCAATATCTATTTATACGATGAGGAATTTGAATAGTTTGAAGAACTCGTACTCAGAGTGTTTCGATCATTCGCGGAGAGACGCGATCGCGAGATATCACGTCAACGAGAGTTGTAAGTTCTCGTTACGATTGAACAATCGACGCCACGAACTGATCGATTCCCTTATTTCGATTATGATAATAAGGGTAGTTCAATGAAATTTCACAGAATTAACACAACTAAATTAATGTTTATTGCAACAACTTATTAACTAGAAAATATAAATGGAACAACAAAAAGAAATGTGACTACGTAATGCGCGATACAAGATATGTGTGGACTGTTTGGCTTCTCGAAACGTTCTGATTCTTTCTGGAAGGCGACCCCCACTACCTTCGGATCACGCCACATTCTTTTACGCCAGATAAAATAACGGCCACGAATCGACGTTTCTGGAGGTCGCTCTGCTTAATGAACCATGCGCTTGCCACTACAATGTTTGTTTTGCCGGGCAGCCGCGACGATCCGTCTGCGACATTATAGTGCCGCGACCGACAGTGAAGAATATGATCTATGGCAAGCCGCATGGCGTAACACAGAGTAATCAGGCAATAAAAATAAATGGTGTAGTACAAAACGATCATTAGTAAAAGAAAACGAAGAAAACATAAAAGTGAAAAGATTAGAAACGATAAACTTGCGTTTTGAAGTTTGAGACGGAAACGGAAAGAAGATGCATGTGATATTATATGTGAAATCAGATGACCACGTGAACAGAACACGCGAAGGAAATGGATCCAATTATTGCTGTCAGATATACAATGCAGTACACATCAATTTCCTAATCATGAAGAGGAGATTTTCATTATTTCACAAACGAATACATTTGTATACTTGGAATCTAGAATTGTGCTTTATCTGTAAAATATATGTCCAGAATTTTAACATATTTCTCTTGATACAAGGATTGTGCAATGTAATATAGTAACAACAATAAGAAATAATATCAAGTTTCAATTTGGATAAATGAACAAATGAAACATTTGCTTGCCTAATACTTACAAATAAAGCTATACGCAATGAGATCGCAATCAATGGAAAAAGGTTGTAAGATGCAAAAGCTTCTGGAAGAAAGTTGATGAACATCTCAAAAACATTCGAATATTGGATATCTTAAACATGTCCGCACATTTATCGAGAAGTAGGTTGTTCATGACACATTTTCTATAGGCGTATTTGCATTTTGTTGCATAGAAAAATGCAATTCGCATAATTTGATCTCCAGTTGCTGAACACGAGCACAAAATTTCACCGCTATGATTACAAACAACACACTCCGTAATTTCTCCATACAATAATCTTTGTACCGTTGGAAACTAACTATAATAATATTATAGGTGACAATACAATCAATACGATACAGTGCAGCGGATGCAGTGGATGCTTTGTCAACAGCTATGTTTCTCACCAAAACACAGATGTCGAATTCATTCAAATTTTATAGCAAATGTCAGTATTATTTCAGAAATAATATAAATAATAAAAATAAAAAGTAAATAGTTTTTAAAAGTTTATAATTGAATAATAGAAGTATCTAATGCTTCTTTCTTCTCGGGCTTCTGGCGACAGTTTTATTCACAAATCCTTCGAGATTTGCAAATATGAAATTACTGCATTCAAGACTGTCAGTAGACAACATGCAAAGAAAATCTTGAAGACAAACAATAAAAAAAAATTGACACAGTCAACACAAATAAAAAGATCATTTAAGTGAAAACATATTTAGCGTTTTCACTGAAGGATGAAATCCTTATATAAAAACTACAACTCTGCTTATAAGTGCAATTTCAGCTTGGATTTAAGGATCCTGTAAAATATCCTTTCTAACATCCGAGTCTATTGAAACAATCGCCTCATAAAAACTTCCTTATAATATATGGAGCATATTATCCTGAACATCGAGAAGCTTTTTGTCAAGTGTTCTACCAATTTCTTAAACTCAACTCAGTTTGTGAAACTACTTAAGCAAATGTTGCATCGCATTACGCTAGTAAATTTAGATGCCCAAAATTTTATCTATATGAACTTTTGCTGAACTCGATGTATTTATTACCGTTATGAAACATTTGCACGCTTTAATAGGAATACTCTTGAGATGACGATGCGTAAAGAAAAATGTATCAGAATTTCTTCAATCTCTTTAATGACCGAATGGCGAATACGTATTGAAGTCGTGTACAAGTATCCGCAAAAGTGACGACACGTTCAGACAAGATTGCTCGTTAGGAATCAGTGCAAAAAATGAGTCTCTAAGTAGATAGAAAAAGAAGAGGGAACAGATAGAACACAAATATCACAGTCATCCGTGTTGCGTGACGATTAACTATACCGTCCTTGAAGAATATTGTAACAGATTCCGGTGTATTTGACAATATTATATTTCGTTGTATACTATTTCATCGATCACTTATTTCCATCAGAACAGACAGAAGAACAGATACTTATCGTGATCTTAACTTCAGAAAGGAGGAACTTCCTGTGATATAAATTCGGAGCAGGAACATATATGAACCTGTGTCATGACTTCTCCATTGTTAAATTAAACGTTGTTTAATCTAAACGAAATTTATATTCGAAAACGTGGTAAGTAAGAGATGAAACAAAACGCAATTTTCAGAAAAAAATTTAATTAATTTAAGCAGTGAATAGAATTAGTAATGATATAGTGCTATAAACAGTCATAGATATATCAGTTTAATATATGGAAGATAAGAAAAGCATGTTAGTCGCATTGAACGGAGAGATCCTTTCAACGTGATAATGTTCGATACACTTAAATTTACTGAAACTATTATCTTTTTGAAAATATTCAAACCTTGATTTGTTTCGCAAATTTAACAGATCTGAGTATTACGGAAAGTGTTCGGATAGATTTAGTCAGGAGTGTTTTCATAAAAGGAAGTCAATCATTTCAAGCAGTAAGATTAAATTCAATTATGAAGTTCTAGGAAAATAATATAATTTAGCAGAAAGATATTCGAAAACTAAGTATATAATTGAAATATAATAAATATCTTACAAGGGAACTAAAACATGAAATATTATAAATAGCGAATAATATATTCGTTCTACAACACATATTAAATAACGTTTCATATAATTTTGTTACCTCCGGCTTACATTCTATTTATATTTTCCTCTATAATTTTCACAACGTATTTATGAGTTAAATATATTCTCATAATCTATGTTCTACTAGCGATTTTCTATATGTTCAATGAGGTGTGCAATATAGAAGATGTATAGAAAATATATGTTTTATTTTTCTACAGCTACAAACTAGAATATCGAGCATGTTATCTCTTTCCTACGGATTGCAAATTGATAAATTGTAATTAATGAATTGATAAATTGATAAATTGATAAATTGTAAAAGCATCACGACTAATTTCACCAGTCTAGCACTTGTTCAAGATTTGTCAACCTTCGAACGAGCAAACGCAGATGAACTGTTACAGTAGCGAACACGCGATAATGGAATGCCCGAGAGAGATACACCCGAGCTTTATATTTAGTTTTATTGTGGATCCAATCTTCATCGGCCCTATTTATATAGATCTCGATTGTTCTGGATTACCTGGAACGTAGTGTAACGTCCATACAGGTTACTGTGTCTGTTATTGATAACGTCGTTCCCCAAAGGCTGGTCATGTGTTCAAGAGTACTATGTGCGAACGTGTTCTTGAGCAAACTTCTTCGGCAAACTTTTATGACCGTTGCTCGCGAATACTGGTAGTTCACGTTTTCAGACCCCACGAATTTTATCCTACGTATCTAGATAATCTGACTAAACTCGTGTCATAATGATATAATAAGAAATGTGAGAAAACTCAGTAATTCAGTATCAGATGAATGATGTTAAAAGGTGATCATTCGGGTTTTTTATTTATTACGGAACGTCATGAAGGAATGGGAAAGAAGAGATGCATGTATGAAAATTATAACTAAACGGAAGTATTCTTCTCCGGAATAATCAGTTTTTATTACTTTAGAAATAAACGTCTTATTTTTTAATATATACACAAAATGTCTTTTATATATGTCGGAGATGAAAGGACATCGAAGCCCCCCCTTTGGAACTTCGGGATAATCCCCTAACACCGTAATCTAGATTCTATCATAGTCGTAATTAAACAATTGTCGTCTTTCGATCCGATTGTATTTGTTCGTGATTTGTGATAATGAGCTTGGCTCGATGCGACAGCCAGTCGCCGAACGTAGCCGCGGTCACGGGATGTACGCTTTGTCTAACAAAGGTACGGAGTAATTCTATAGCTCTCCTTAAAAGAAATATTTGTAGCGGCACGCGACAGTAAACATTCCAACGGTTTCTGTCCCGTGGCTCACCACATGCAGATCCTATCCTTCGGGTATGATGGATACCAGATGCCGACACGTCTCCACAGTACGTGATCAGCTAGCCCGAGGGCCGTTATAAACACTAAGATCTAGTTATCTAAAGTCCTTCAAACAGACGAACAGTCTTTGCCCCAACTACGGGAAGACAGGAGAGACCTATTTTTTCAACGAACGACGTCTCCCACTAGGAACTTTCCCTCGAGGGCGGCTAGCATCGTTTTCTAACCACCGATGTGGAGATTGGCCAATTAGCAGCAACGCTAATTATCCTTACTTTCCGAACGAAGGCTATCCCCGACGAATCCGATGATCTCGTGTCCTTAGACACACCCCATCATAATTTTTCCTCCGTGGCATCGTTGGGACGGAAAGCCACTCTCTCTCGCGATCTCATCGACGAAAAGAGTAACCCTTTACGACCAGTGAATATTACGCGTCCGACTTAGATTTTGTGAGTACGTCCATCTATCATCCCGTCGACCGCGGATTCGTTATTGAACCTAGGATCATTGTCATTAGTTTCTCGAGTACCTAACTACCACGGTTACTTGTCCGGTTCTATGATAATCGTATTTGCACTAGTCGAATGTCTTCTCTATTGCATAACGACAACGTGTAACCCAAACGAAGATTCGTTTCACGCCCCTAACCCTAATTCTTAATGTAAACCCGACATATACATATATCCAATTTATTTGAGTTAATTTATATCTTGGGAAATAATAATGTAAAAAGAATTCGGCTTCGTCAAAAATGTACTCCGTCTGCACCATTCAATTTTTCCTATCTATTGCACAATAAATTTGACAAATTAAAGTTGAAATATCTCTTAAACCCCTTTTATATAGGGATTTTTATCCATTAACTACCGCATAAAAATTATTATATTAACATATTATATGTTATATATTAATATATAATGTGTAATAATTAGTAGATATCTTAATGTATACATATTTTTAATTTTTTTATTGTTACTGAAGTTACAGTTATTGAAGTGTGCTATTCCTTAAATGTGTTCAGGGAAAGTTCGGTCACCGAGATCACGCTGTTGAACAGTTTGCGAACAATCATTGGATATATGGAAGGAATTACGGTTTAGGACCTGCATGGCCAAATTTTTATGTCCTCTGTTTGGAACCAACTCTATTCTATTCGCGAACAAAGATTCACGATGGAAGTATCCGTCAGAGAGGTTGTCCTCTGCAACTTTACATTGTGAACAGTCCTTGAAGCTGTTTGCGAAGTAACAGCAAGCAAAAGAGTTCTATTCGAAAACCAATTGGGGGGCAATTTACGAAGTTTAGTGTTTGGCCAGCAGGCACTGATCTTTAGACCAGCGCTTTACTCCAATGGTATCTCGTAAGATCGAGAGTGGTTAGCGATCGTGGGCGTGTAGAAATTTACAGGTTACTATCTTTAAAGAGATTTATCAAAGAATAGAAATATCAAATAACAATATTTGTACAAGGAATATAGTAATATTAATAGAATAGCTAAAATGGCAATCATTTTAATCATAATAATATACTATAATGATGGAAGCTAGAACACAAAAGTTTATAATATTATGAAAGGCTTTCGAATATGTAGAATAATTGAAATCCTTAAAATCTGTTTTATCAATCAATCCGTAGATAGACCTTAAATGGCAGACCCAGCAGAACATAGAACTGAACTCTGCTCCTCTCTAGCTCATTAAATTTTGGGTGATTCTTGAATCAACGTCTGTGTTTAACCTGAAGTAAGTCTTTAAACCGCAGTGTTGCTAATTTGTTGCTAATTTATATATACAGTTACGTGCAAAAGTTTTTGATAACATCGTTTTACGATAGAAATCTTATAATATAATGGAGTTAACTTGCTCTTTGTCGTAAAATATTGTTGATATCTTGTAGCTATGCCTTTCGCAAGGATAATAGCAGCAACGTGGCCGGTTTTCTTTAGAGCATTATTTTGGCCAGGCCAGGTCAGAATTTCTTTGTCTTTGAAGGTGTCTTGAAGTGTCTAATAAGACATTTTCTGAGCGCCGACGTTGACATGCGAATGACATCTCATTGTCCGAGCTTTTCTGAGGCACCGCGATCTCTTCCCAAATTCATTGCCGGAATGACGAGACCTCTTGGAATGATCCACACCTCTTGAAGTCGCCCTAAGGTTGGACTCGCCACCGTCGCCTGGAAGAGATTAACCTCATTTTCGAGGATACGCATCGTTTCACGCAGAAGCGCGTATATTCTAACCGGTCGTACTTTATGGGATGGCTGCCTGAGCCTATGAACATAGGTAGCCTTCAGGCCTTTAGAAGGAGCGACAGCTGCACCTCCTCTATCTCCCGCATAATCTCAGCGCCAATGTCGGTAGTTATTCGGACAATTATAGCGCTCTTGACATTGTTCAGAGTCGTCCCCAGAAAGGATAATATGACGACTTAAACTTGTTTTATTAGTTATCAAATGTCCATATCGTAAATTATTATGATTAGTGTATTAAAGATAAATGGATTAAACAGATGTTAATTAAACAGAAAACAGTGGTTATTAAACATGACCCAATTGCAATAAACGTATAATAATTAAAACAATTAGATAATTAATTAACAATTCGTCAACGCAAATTCAACTCTCTTTTAACAACACCATCTTGATAACGCAATCCACACTCTCGGACTTCTCAATTCATACTCCTGTTAATTCGTTTATCGTCCCCTAGCATCCCCTTGTCTTTTGTCATAGCCCCAGTACGCATATGCTGAGCAACCGCTTGTTTATAATTCACACCTAGGCAACCGCTTGTTTACGATCCGCACAACACCCCTTAGGCCCCTCGTTCATGATACTACTTTCGGCCGTACCTGACAATCACATCTGCCCTCGGATGTGCTCATCATCACTAATTTCACCCTCACCTCTGACTTCAACAACGTCCTACCATTTCATGCGATTAGCCGCCGTGGTTGTTGTTCGTGACCCTTCGTGTTCGCCCTCTCGTTGTACCACATAGCAGTCATTCCGCAAGACTTTTACCACGCGGTACGGCCCAAGGAACTGCGACTGCAACTTCGGACCAGGACCTGCGTCCTCTCGATCGCCACTAAATCTCCTGTCTTATACGCTGTTACCTCTTTACGTCTCTTGTTAAACGTCCGTCTGTTTTTAGCTTGAATTTCCTCGATCCGTTTTTTTGCCTTTACGCGTAGCTGATCTCGCTCCTCCTAGAACATCACGGCCCACTCGTCTTCGATCAGCTGCGCGCATTCTCATCCGCGTTCCAAACAAGAGTTGGAACGGGGTAACATTCGTACTTCTGCTGGTGGTTGCGTTCAAATACCTTTGCGCTATCTCTAGGTGTAACCACTTGTCTGGTGTTGGCGCAGACAAATTCGTCAATAGGGGAATAAGCGTCCGTTTCACTCTTTCTACTTGTGCATTGTAGTCCAGCCGTGCTGTATACCTTTCTCATTCCAATAATCCTCAAAGGCAACGGCTGTGAATATCGTCCCGCGATCCGAGATAATTCTTCTCGAATTTCCGAAACCTACAGACTGCTTCCTCAAATGGCGAATAACTTCCGCAGAACTTGTTGATTTTGTGGAATACAACCAAACGAACTTTGTGAAGGCATCAATCGCCACGAAGATATACCGGTACCTTTTCTTCGTAGATGGCAATGGTCTAAGATGATCGACACGATAAGTGTCAAATGACAACTCCTCCTTGTCAATAGGGTTCAGGAACTCCTCTCGTTTTCCTTATTTTTCCTCCGCAAGGATACAATCGATGCAACTCTGCACTACCTTATCCACCTTCTCGCGCATGCCCACAAACCGATAGTCCCTTTTTAATAACGCTTCCGTTTTAGTGATGCCCAGATGGCCGTGTTCGTGAGCTCGTCGAACCACTTGAGTCTGCATTGACTTTGGCACGCCCAGCAATGGTATCTCCTTTATTTCTTTGTACCAAACTTCGTCCTTTGAAACGTATCCGCCAGCTTCGTGCTGTTCGATGTTGTCCCGGATCTACCGCAGATTATCTTCTTGCAAATGCGGCTTCCTTAGCCGTGCAACAATCCTTTGTTCGTCCTCGTCTAGCAGCATGACCATGAGCAACGGATTTCGACATAGCGCGTCGATGTGCAGTATGCTCCTCCCTGGCCTAATTGAATTGCTCTAAAAGAATTGCCCACTTCGCAACACGCTCTGGTCCTTCTTCTCCTCCTTCCTTCCCTTTTTCTCCTGACCTCCATCTCCCTTTCTTTAGAAAGCCGGCATTTCATCGCCTTTGTGCAGAAATCATAAAACCTATTCCAAAACCGCTCCTCCGCGGCCATCTTCTCAACGGCCCGGTTCTCCAATTTAAAGTCTTCACCGATCGCGACCTTTAACTCCGTTCTCTCCTCCGTCCATCTAGGGCACCAAAAGAGCACATGTTCGGCGTCATCCAGCACCGCACCACAATCCCAACAACTGGTGTGCGACTCTTTGCCGATCCTATGACGGTACCAGTTAAAGATACCGTGTTACGTAAGGATCTGCATCTTTATGGTAGTTGATCTTCCTCTTTCTTTTGTAGAAGATCAGCGGATCTTCTACCAGTCTCGTAGTTCAATTGTGGGGGTTGTGGAACGCCCACTCCAATCTCCACCTGTCCTCTGCCTCCGTCTCCAAATCCTTCATTTCTTCTTGCCCAACATGTGCCATTTCTTCGGGGCTCTCGTTGATCCGCCTCTTCACTCCATACTGCTTCCACCGCAACCATGCCTTGATGTAAATCGGCATGCTACCGGTAAGCACACACAGACCCCCATGTGACACCGTACGGTAGGCGGTAGACATACGGATCAACGCCGCCCGTTATGCCCTTCTCATGATCGTCCTATTTGTTTCTCTTCCCAGGGAGGAGGCCCATATCGGTGCGCCATATAGAACCACAGACTCCCAGATACCATAATACAGTCTCCTGACTAAATCGTTGGGCCCGCCGACGTCTGGGAGTAGGCTCCGTATGGCGCCCAAGAACCGTTCCGCTTTATCACAAACTGCTTTGAGGTGGGGGAGAATCCCCTAGCACTATCCAACGCTACCCCTAAGTACTTCACAACACGGCTAGTGGAAATCTCGCCCCCATCCCCCACGTCGAAGTTAAAAATCGTCGGTATACTCTTCCTTGTTAAGAGGATAACCCCCGTCTTCTCCCTGGCCAGGTGCAATCCAGTCTCGCAGCACCACCTAGTGGCCAAGGCTATGATCGCCTTTATCTTCTCATTGACGCCGTGGAACCCTCAGAGCTTGAGTAGAACCGCCAGATCGTCGGCGAACGCTACTGCTTCGGTATCCTTCTCCCGGTCCAGCGCTTCCAGCACTTCGTCATACACGAGATTCCACAGTAACGGTCCTAAGACCGATCCCTGCGGAACCCCCGTGTAGACGTTCCTCCCTACGACACCGTCACGACAGTGTATCAGTATTCTCCTCTCAGCCAGATAGTCCGCTAACAACTCCTGTAGCCGTCCCGGTAGCCGTCTCCTTCGATCCTCCTCCATTATCCTCTCCCACCTTAGAGTGTAGAAGGCGTTCTTCACATCAAGGGCGACCAGACCACACGCCAGGCCCTTCCTTCTGCACTCTTCAGCAACTGCGACCGTCCTATCCAGGGCTTCAAGAGTCCCCCTCCTTTATGAAGAAAGCCATACTGGTCCCTATGAAAGAGATCCAGACCAACGCTCCTTTCGATGAGCATTTTCAGCGTGTGCTTCCCCACCTTTCTCAACGCCGACAGTATGCTAATCGGCCTATACGCCGATGACGTCGCAGGATCTTTGCCAGGCTTGGGTATTAGTACCACCCTAGCCTATTTCCATACCGCCGGTATTTTTCCATAGGTATTTATTCCGTTGAGCACTGTCAGGAGAACGCTAGGCTTTTGCTCCGCCAATATTCTCACTACAGTGCCAGGAATCCCATCGACTCCAGCCGCCTTCCTGGAATCGCATTTCCCAACGGCCATCCTCATGTCTACTTCCTCGATGCCTAACCCTCCTTCTTCGCCAGGTAGGATCGATGTCTCTTCCTGTGCAGTTCGCTTCTTCCAGCTCAGCTCCTTGCTGCGCCCGATCGCCCTTTTCAGCCGCCTCCTAGCATCCTTGAATTCGGCCACCAGGACCTCGGCATCATCCTTGCGGGCCGCCACCGCTCGCTGGGCTCTTTTTCTAGCTCTTAGAGTTCGCTCCTTAACGTATCGAGCTCATCGCTCCACCAATAGTTGGCGCTCCTCTTCGCACTCGCCGGGTATCTCCTCTTCCGGAGATGTCCACGGCACACGTATGCTCCAGACTCATGTGCAGCCCTTCGCCGCATGCCGTCTCGTCAAATTTAAAACCATTTTCGTCATAGACTCCGTCATATTTGTTTAAAAAACCCTCTACACCCATCTCTTTTGTCAAATATTTAAAGGCGCCACCCTCCACTCGCTTAATATTATCCCTAAACTTATGCTCAATATAAAAATGGTCAGAGGCTGAGTACCAACCTAGGACCCTACTCCCCCTCCAACTCAGCCTTATTCGTCTATTAACACTAAGTATATCCGGGAAACTAGTCCTTTCATTTCTCAGAAAGGAATAGTTTCCCGTCGTCCTACTAGGTATAAGCTCGTTCCTCGTTGTAACGTCCAGCAGACATGTTCCCCTACGGTCCGTCTTAGACCCCCCCCCCTCCTGCTTGACTCCTCTGAGAACTTCTACCTCGACCTCTATATTATTATTCGCTTTGATCGTAGTTTTACATCCTTTGTACATTTCATTTATAATTTCAATTATGGGGGTCGGAACGCCTTTTCTCGCCAGACATGGTTTTATAGCCGAATGGGGTATAGTATCGAAGGCCTTAGAGATGTCCAATATTGTGAAAATTCCCCTTCGATTTCTTTTACTATAATTTAAGGCTGCGCTCATTAGGTCAATATTGATTTTACATCCACTTTCGGATGTAAATCCTTTGTGCCTTTGTTGAGAATTGTGGATCTTTGAAGCCAAAATAATGTTATAGGAACATTAAATATATATTGACAGTTATTACTAAAATAATGATATATTTATTACATGAACGATTCTATATATATTTGTCGGATCGGCATTGGAAATGGGGTTGTGGGCGTCAAATGAATCTTCTCGAGGATTAGCCATTGATACGGTACACACAGACGTAGTTTATTGCAATGATAGAGTTATTACAGTCTTAACAATTGATCACGGCGGTTCGGCACTCGCGACGCTAGTGACGATGCTCTCGGGCTCAATAACGAATCCGCGGTCAACGGGACGACAACAGAACGTACTCACAAAGTCCAAGTCTGAGAATAATCACTGATCGCGAAGGCGTTACTCTTGGATCGATGAAATCGCGAGCGAGAATGCCTTTCCCGTCCCGATGATGCCACACAGGAAAACTATAACGGGGTGTGTCTAAGGATACGAGATCATCGGATTCGTCGAGAAAAGCCTTCGTTCAGAAAGTATTGCTGCTAATTGGTTAATCTCCATATCGGTGGTTAGAAAGGGATGCTAGCCGCCCTCGAGGGAAAGTTGCTAGTGGGAGACGCCGCTCGTTGAAAAATATATCTCCCCTATCTTTCCGTAGTTGGGACAAAGACCGTTTGTCTGTTTGAAGGACTTTAGTTAACTAAACCTTAAGATTTATAACGGGCCCTCGGGCTAGCCGAACATGTACTGCGGAGACGCATCGACATCTGGCAATCATCTTACTCGAAGAATAGGGTCTGCACGAGCCACGGGACAGAAACCGTTGGAATGTTTACTGTCGCGTGTCGCCACAAATATTTCTTTTAAGGAGAGCTATAGAAGTACTTCATACCTTTGTTAGGCAAAGCGTTCATCCCGTGACCGCGGCTACGTTCGGCGACTGACTGTCGCCTCGAGCCCAAGCTCATTATCACAATTCTCGAATAATTACAATCGGGTTGAATAACTACAATTGTTCAATTACAGCTATAGTAGACTCTAGGTTACAATGTTGCGGGATTATCCAAAATTCCAAAGGCTCCGGTGTTCTTTCATCTCCGACATATTTATCGATACACACTTGCACGCGTCTCAGAACCTTCTACACCCGACTCTTCATCGACGACTCTTAACCGACTGACTGTTTACATTCCTTTGTTTCGAGACGCTGCGCACACACACATCCTTCCACACACTGATATATACATATAAGTATTTCTACTACGCACTTAACTCAGTCCAGCACAGAAAATTACACATATCTCAACACACCTCCTTAATTTTTTGTGCTGCATATTTATAGTGGGTCTCGTTGTAACTGTTTTGAAATCGACTTAAGTAATTTACACTATAGCTAACGTCTAATCTTGTTCCAGTACTAATATATAACAAAGCTCCTATGAGATTTCTATATCTTATATCGTCTAAAGCTGATTGTGCGGGTTCTAAACTTAAGTTTTGTTCCATTGGTGTAAAATATAATTTACTGTTTTCTATATTATAATGTTTCGCTAATGACTCTATATTACTACTTTGATCCAGTTTCATCTCACACTTCTTATTATCGTATTCAATGTTTATTCCTAAGTAAGTCTTTACTTCACCCAAGTCCTTCATCAAAAATTTGTTTGACAATTTTTTTTTAATTTCATCGATTTTTCTTATGTTTTTTCCACATATTAATAAGTCGTCTACGAATAGAATTATATATATAACATCATCGCTCTCATACTTCATATACAGACAATAATCACTCTTACTTCTTTGAAATCCTAATTTTTTCATATATTCGTCGAAACATTCATACCAAGCTCTTGAACTTTCACGCAATCCATATAACGCTTCTGATAATTTACATACTTTCCCGCTTTTATCGTCGTAACCTATAGGTTGTTTTACAAATACTTCCGATTTTATAGTTCCGTTTAAGAAAGCTGTTTCTACATCCATTTGCATAATCGTCAAACCATATTGACAACAATAAGATAGTAATAACTTCAACGTTTGCATTTTTGCTACTGGAGAGTATAAATCTTTCAGTACTTCTTTTTGTTGGAAGCCTCGAACAACTAGTCGCGCTTTCTTACGATTGTCAGATTTATTCGTATATATCCATTTCAAGTCTAATACTTTTTTGTCTTTTGGTTTTTCTACTAATTGCCAGGTCTTATTTTTCATTAAACTATTCATTTCTCGATCCATTGCTTCTTTACATGAACCGCTGTCATCTCCACTTAAAGCTTCTTCATAGGTTTCATAGGACTGTGTGCACTAACTACATTCACATAAATGAAATATGAGCTCGTTTGACCATATCTTTGAGGTTTCTTTCTTTCCCGTCCTGACCTTCTCAAATTACTTTCTGTGTCCTCAAGTTTTTCTTCTGATTCGTTACTTAAATTTCTCTCCTTTTTTATTGCAACCTGCTCGACCTTTTCGTTTACATCCGAATGTTCGTCGAAAATCTTTTCTGTCTCATTGCCTGGTCCATCTTCTCCTCGAAATCCTACTAAATTATCATCTTCACCTATAAATTCTACGTGTCTTGCAATTACAATTTTATTATTAACTAGTATCCTATATCCATTGTTTTCATAACCTACAAGTATCCCAGTGTCTGCTTTTTTTGTCCCATTTCGAATTTCTTTTAACTTCGGGTATTCTTACGAAAACTCTACTTCCGTACAATCTTAAATTATTTATATTCGGTTTCCTTTTTAAAAATATTTCACATGGTGTTTTATTTTCATATGTGTTTGTAACGGTTCTATTTTTTAAGTACGCCGCGGCTCTAACTATTTCCGGCCAATATTTAATATTCAGCTTTGAATCATGTAATAAGCATCTAGCGGAATTCATGATTGTTCTATTGTAGAGCTCAGCTGTTCCATTTAACTCGTGAACATAAGGTGGGCATGGTTCGACGACAATTCCCTTTTCCCTAGTTAGATTGTACATGCTTTTGTTCATATATTCTTTTCCATTATCGTATCTTAATCTCTTTATCTTTTTACCAGTAAGATTTTCGACTTTGTTTATGTAATCAAGGAAGCAATTGTAAACTTCACCTTTTGATTTCAAAGTATAAATCAATGCACACTTACTGTAGTCATCTATAAATGTCAAGAAATATTTGGATCCATCAAACCCGGTATTATTATGAGGTCCATTTAAATCGGTATGTACTAATTCTAAAATCTTGCGTGCTCTTCTACGGCTATTTTGGAAGGGTACATTTCTACATTTTTAGCATGAGATTCTTGCCT
>NW_022883666.1:0-11975 GCF_011952255.1 Bombus vosnesenskii
TGACGCCGTGGAACCCTCAGAGTTTGAGTAGAACCGCCAGATCGTCGGCGAACGCTACTGCTTCGGTATCCTTCTCCCGGTCCAGCGCTTCCAGCACCTCGTCATACACGAGATTTCACAGTAACGGTCCTAAGACCGATCCCTGCGGAACCCCCGTGTAGACGTTCCTCCCTACGACACCGTCACGACAGTGTATCAGTATTCTCCTCTCAGCCAGATAGTCCGCTAACAACTCCTGTAGCCGTCCCGGTAGCCGTCTCCTTCGATCCTCCTCCATTATCCTCTCCCACCTTAGAGTGTAGAAGGCGTTCTTCACATCAAGGGCGACCAGACCACACGCCAGGCCCTTCCTTCTGCACTCTTCAGCAACTGCGACCGTCCTATCCAGGGCTTCAAGAGTCCCCCTCCTTTATGAAGAAAGCCATACTGGTCCCTATGAAAGGGATCCAGACCAACGCTCCTTTCGATGAGCATTTTCAGCGTGTGCTTCCACACCTTTCTCAACGCCGACAGTATGCTAATCGGCCTATACGCCGATGACGTCGCAGGATCTTTGCCAGGCTTGGGTATTAGTACCACCCTAGCCTATTTCCATACCGCCGGTATTTTTCCATAGGTATTAATTCAGTTGAGCACTGTCAGGAGAACGCTAGGCTTTTGCTCCGCCAATATTCTCACTACAGTGCCAGGAATCCCATCCACTCCAGCCGCCTTCCTGGAATCGCATTTCCCAACGGCCATCCTCATGTCTACTCCCTCGATGCCTAACCCTCCTTCTTCGCCAGGTAGGATCGATGTCTCTTCCTGTGCAGTTCGCTTCTTCCAACTCTCCTCCTTGCTACGCCCGATCGCCCTTTTCAGCCGCCTCCTAGCATCCTTGAATTCGGCCACCAGGACCTCGGCATCATCCTTGCGGGCTGCCACCGCTCGCTGGGCTCTTTTTCTAGCTCTTAGAGTTCGCTCCTTAACGTAGCGAGCTCATCGCTCCACCAATAGTTGGCGCTCCTCTTCGCACTCGCCGCGTATCTCCTCTTCAAGTCCACGGCACACGTATGCTCCAGACTCATGTGCAGCCCTTCGCCGCATGCCGTCTCGTCAAATTTAAAACCATTTTCGCCATAGACTCCGTCATATTTGTTTAAAAAACCCTCTACATCCATCTCTTTTGTCAAATATTTAAAGGCGCCACCCTCCACTCGCTTAATATTATCCCTAAACTTATGCTCAATATAAAAATGGTCAGAGGCTGAGTACCAACCTAGGACCCTACTCCCCCTCCAACTCAGCCTTATTCGTCTATTAACACTAAGTATATCCGGGAAACTAGTCCTTTCATTTCTCAGAAAGGAATAGTTTCCCGTCGTCCTAATAGGTATAAGCTCGTTCCTCGTTGTAACGTCCAGCAGACATGTTCCCCTACGGTCCGTCTTAGACCCCCCCCCCTCCTGCTTGACTCCTCTGAGAACTTCTACCTCGACCTCTATATTATTATTCGCTTTGATCGTAGTTTTACATCCTTTGTACATTTCATTTATAATTTCAATTATGGGGGTCGGAACGCCTTTTCTCGCCAGACATGGTTTTATAGCCGAATGGGGTATAGTATCGAAGGCCTTAGAGATGTCCAATATTGTGAAAATTCCCCTTCGATTTCTTTTACTATAATTTAAGGCTGCGCTCATTAGGTCAATATTGATTTTACATCCACTTTCGGATGTAAATCCTTTGTGCCTTTGTTGAGAATTGTGGATCTTTGAAGCCAAAATAATGTTATAGGAACATTAAATATATATTGACAGTTATTACTAAAATAATGATATATTTATTACATGAACGATTCTATATATATTTGTCGGATCGGCATTGGAAATGGGGTTGTGGGCGTCAAATGAATCTTCTCGAGGATTAGCCATTGATACGGTACACACAGACGTAGTTTATTGCAATGATAGAGTTATTACAGTCTTAACAATTGATCACGGCGGTTCGGCACTCGCGACGCTAGTGACGATGCTCTCGGGCTCAATAACGAATCCGCGGTCAACGGGACGACAACAGAACGTACTCACAAAGTCCAAGTCTGAGAATAATCACTGATCGCGAAGGCGTTACTCTTCGATCGACGAGATCGCGAGCGAGAATGCCTTTCCCGTCCCGATGATGCCACAGAGGAAAACTATAATGGGGTGTGTCTAAGGATACGAGATCATCGGATTCGTCGAGAAAAGCCTTCGTTCAGAAAGTAAGGGAAATTGGCGTTGCTGCTAATTGGTCAATCTCCATATCGGTGGTTAGAAAAAGATGCTAGCCGCCCCCGAGGGAAAGTTGCTAGTGGGAGACGCCGCTCGTTGAAAAATATGTCTCCCCTATCTTCCCGTAGTTGGGACAAAGACCGTTTGTCTGTTTGAAGGACTTCAGTTAACTAAACCTTAAGATTTATAACGGGCCCTCGGGCTAGCCGAACATGTACTGTGGAGACGCATCGACATCTGGCAATCATCTTACTCGAAGAATAGGGTCTGCACGTGGCGAGCCACGGGACAGAAACCGTTGGAATGTTTACTGTCGCGTGTCGCCACAAATATTTCTTTTAAGGAGAGCTATAGAATTACTTCATACCTTTGTTAGGCAAAGCGTTCATCCCGTGACCGCGGCTACGTTCGGCGACTGACTGTCGCCTCGAGCCCGAGCTCATTATCACAATTCTCGAATAATTACAATCGGGTTGAATAACTACAATTGTTCAATTACAGCTATAGTAGACTCTAGGTTACAATGTTGCGGGATTATCCAAAATTCCAAAGGCTCCGGTGTTCTTTCATCTCCGACATATTTATCGATACACACTTGCACGCGTCTCAGAACCTTCTACACCCGACTCTTCATCGACGACTCTTAACCGACTGACTGTTTACATTCCTTTGTTTCGAGACGCTGCGCACACACACATACTTCCACACACTGATATATACATATAAGTATTCCTACTACGCACTTAACTCAGTCCAGCACAGAAAATTACACATATCTCAACACACCTCCTTAATTTTTTGTGCTGCATATTTATAGTGGGTCTCGTTGTAACTGTTTTGAAATCGACTTAAGTAATTTACACTATAGCTAACGTCTAATCTTGTTCCAGTACTAATATATAACAAAGCTCCTATGAGATTTCTATATCTTATATCGTCTAAAGCTGATTGTGCGGGTTCTAAACTTAAGTTTTGTTCCATTGGTGTAAAATATAATTTACTGTTTTCTATATTATAATGTTTCGCTAATGACTCTATATAACTACTTTGATCCAGTTTCATCTCACACTTCTTATTATCGTATTCAATGTTTATTCCTAAGTAAGTCTTTACTTCACCCAAGTCCTTCATCAAAAATTTGTTTGACAATTTTTTTTTAATTTCATCGATTTTTCTTATGTTTTTTCCACATATTAATAAGTCGTCTACGAATAGAATTATATATATAACATCATCGCTCTCATACTTCATATACAGACAATAATCACTCTTACTTCTTTGAAATCCTAATTTTTTCATATATTCGTCGAAACATTCATACCAAGCTCTTGAACTTTCACGCAATCCATATAACGCTTTTGATAATTTACATACTTTCCCGCTTTTATCGTCGTAACCTATAGGTTGTTTTACAAATACTTCCAATTTTATAGTTCCGTTTAAGAAAGCTGTTTCTACATCCATTTGCATAATCGTCAAACCATATTGACAACAATAAGATAGTAATAACTTCAACGTTTGCATTTTTGCTACTGGAGAGTATAAATCTTCCAGTACTTCTTGTTGTTGGAAGCCTCGAACAACTAGTCGCGCTTTCTTACTATTATCAGATTTATTCGTATATATCCATTTCAAGTCTAATACTTTTTTGTCTTTTGGTTTTTCTACTAATTGCCAGGTCTTATTTTTCATTAAACTATTCATTTCTCGATCCATTGCTTCTTTACATGAACCGCTGTCATCTCCACTTAAAGCTTCTTCATAGGTTTCCATAGGACTGTGTGCACTAACTATATTCACATAAATGAAATATGAGCTCGTTTGACCATATCTTTGAGGTTTCTTTCTTTCCCGTCCTGATCTTCTCAAATTACTTTCTGTGTCCTCAAGTTTTTCTTCTGATTCGTTACTTAAATTTCTCTCCTTTTTTATTGCAACCTGCTCGACCTTTTCGTTTACATCCGAATGTTCGTCAAAAACCTTTTCTGTCTCATTGCCTGGTCCATCTTCTCCTCGAAATCCTACTAAATTATCATCTTCACCTATAAATTCTACGTGTCTTGCAATTACAATTTTATTATTAACTAGTATTCTATATCCATTGTTTTCATAACCTACAAGTATCCCAGTGTCTGCTTTTGTCCCATTTCGAATTTCTTTTAACTTCGGGTATTCTTACGAAAACTCTACTTCCGTACAATCTTAAATTATTTATATTCGGTTTCCTTTTTAAAAATATTTCAAATGGTGTTTTATTTTCATATGTGTTTGTAACGGTTCTATTTTTTAAGTACGCCGCGGCTCTAACTATTTTCGGCCAATATTTAATATTCAGCTTTGAATCATGTAATAAGCATCTAGCGGAATTCATGATTGTTCTATTGTAGCGCTCAGCTGTTCCATTTAACTCGTGAACATAAGGTGGGCATGGTTCTACGACAATTCCCTTTTCCCTAATTAGATTGTACATGCTTTTGTTCATATATTCTTTTCCATTATCGTATCTTAATCTCTTTATCTTTTTACCAGTAAGATTTTCGACTTTGTTTATGTAATCAAGGAAGCAATTGTAAACTTCACCTTTTGATTTCAAAGTATAAATCAATGCACACTTACTGTAGTCATCTATAAATGTCAAGAAATATTTGGATCCATCAAACCCGGTATTATTATGAGGTCCATTTAAATCGGTATGTACTAATTCTAAAATCTTGCGTGCTCTTCTACGGCTATTTTGGAAGGGTACATTTCTACATTTTTAGCATGAGATTCTTGCCTTTCAATGTAACTACTTATCTTATATAAACCATGATCTTTGAATGCTATCCCTATCAACTTTCTGTATTTGTTATATATCTTTAAAGTATTTCCTGCTGAGACTATCTTATTTTCATTCGTTACTCTCGCATAGCTAATTAAGTTATTATCCATTTCTTTCACGTAAAATACATTAGACATTGTAATTTTAATCCTCCTTTTGTTTACTTCAAAGTAAGTTAAAATTTTTCCGACTTTTGTTTCTTTTAGAATTCTACCGTCTCCTAACTTCACATTTATCGGGTTTTTTAAATTTTCGTACTCAACAAAATAAGAGTCATTATTTATAATGTGATCTGAACATCCACTATCCAATATCCAATCTATTTTTCGCGTATCGCTAGTACATACCGTAATTTCATTTTTATTATTTTCGCGCTCTACTCTCGTTAGAAAAGATCCAATTTCTTGGTCGTCGTAGCCCTCGTTGTGTGAATAATTTGCGTCGTGTTGACTTGCCTCGTAGTAGCGTTGTTGCCGGCCTCTGCTTTGTCCTCGTTGGCCAAATCCTCGTTGGCCGTATCCTCGTCTTCTTTGGCCAAAACTTCGTCCGCCGCGACCCCTATTCTACTGCGGCTGATACGCACCTCCTTGCTGTTGCGTTCTTCCATTGTTTGCGGCCATTGTTTCCGCCTCTATACGTGTTTGTGCAATTTTTTGCCATGTGACCGTACTTTCCACAGCCATAGCACTTTATGTCCTTTTTTTTGGCTGTAAATACATTTGACTTTGTTCTATCACTTTCTTTCTTGCTACGCGTTTCCCACATTATAATTTTATTTTTCAAAAATTCACAAGTCCGATCACTTTCTTTCACTGAGTCGATTAAGTCACCAACATAGCTCAATGATTCTGGTAGTGCTTTCAGCATGTAGTCGAGTTTTTCACGTTCGTTTGCATTTGCACCGGCACTCTTTAATTCATTGATAGTTTTTTCAAATTCCGTGAAAAATGAATTTGATTCTTCAAAGTCCTCAAAAACCTCATCATGTCTAGTCTACTTCTTATACAAATTTGCACTGCTGTTGATTCCTTCATATACATCTCATCAAACTTTTGCATTATTTTTAAAGCAGTGTCTTGATCACCAACAAATTCTAATTGCTCATTCGTTATACTACTATAGATGTAGTTCATCGCCCATTGATTCTTTTCATCTCACTTATCTTACGCATCCGTGTCCATTTTCTCTCGTATAGCCGGTTCATAACATTTTTTACACTTTAGATACATTAATATTCTTTTCTTCCATATTCTGTAATCGCGTCCATCGAATATTTGAACCTTAATTTCGTCGTCCCTTGGCATCTTGATTCGTTTTCTATATTCACACCTTTTTTTTTTTCAAAAAATAATTCTCTTTATTATCCAAAATCTTTTTATTTGTTCTACCAATAGCCTTTTTATCTCTTCAGAACTTATTTCCAATTTTTTATTCCTTTTTATAAATCGACTTTTATACATTCACTCCCGGTTACACGTGGTTCCATAACCTTAAATCTCGGCAACCACGATCTTCTACCATGTCGAGAATTGTGGACTTTTGAAGCCGAAATAATGTTATAGGAACATTAAATTTATATTGACAGTTATTACTAAAATAATGATATAATTATTACATGGACGATTCTATATATATTTACCGATACACTTGCACGCGTCTCAGCACCTTCTACACCCGACTCTTCATCGACGACTATTAACCGACTGACTGTTTACATTCCTTTGCTCCGAGACGCAGCGCACACACACATACTTCCACACACTGATATATATGTCGGAGATGAAAGGAAAGCCGAAGCCTTTCCTTGGAAATTTTGGGAACATCCTCTAGTACCTTGGCCTAGATTTTATTATAGTTGTAATTGCTTAAGATTTGTAATAAGCGAGATTGGGTTCGAGGTGACAATCGGTCGCTGAACGTTGCCACGGTCACGGGATGGATGTTTTATCTAACGGAGGTCTGGAGTGGTTGTATGTGTTTTCCGAGAAATGTGGTTGTGGCGGCATGCGGCCTCGAGAGCGGGCCTAGCCACGTGTGATGTTGCCTCGGAGGTGCCGATGCAATGGGACATACATTGTATTAGTAATCAAAACTCCAGGCAGAAACTGCCCAGCAACGGCGTTTGGAACTTTCTCGATGCTTCCAACGAGTGTGCCTAGCAACGGCGTTTGGAACCTTCTCGATGCTTCCAAACGGGTATAGAAAACAAAATGCAATCGTACAGGGAGAAAAATCTCCACGAGGCTGGCATTCTTGCGATTGCCTTGGAGAGTGATACATCGAGCATTTTCGACGATCGCATTTGCGTCTAAGCTAGTTTCGCTTAGTAAGGAGTTATCCCGGTGACCGTGGATTCGTTTGAACTCAAACATTGCTAATAGTATTATTTAATTTAATTATTCGTAGATCGTATTATTCATTAGGCTTAGTGTTTGTTAGACTTATTATTAGTTGTACTTATTATTTGTTAAGCTTAGTGATAGACCTGTATATACGTGTGAATAAAATCTCGGCTTTGTGAAACGATGGCTAGTCCACATGAAGAGTCGTCGCGCGCCCAAAATTCGAATCGTGATCCGACATATACATATAAGTATTTCTACTACTTAACTCAGTCCAGCACAGAAAATTACACATATCTCAACAGCCTTATATTTTGATCTATACCCCGTCTTAGCCGCCCATCGAGGATTGATGAGAAAATGCGACCTAGAATTGGGCCGATCGTAATTGGTCGCCAGTTCTCGACCATATTTCCATCTTTATTAGCCTTCCATGCGGTCGGAAAATAGGAACTATACCATAATATATTTGTCGGAGATGAAAGAACACCGGAGCCTTTGGAATTTTGGATAATCCCACAACATTGTAACCTAGAGTCTACTATAGCTGTAATTGAACAATTGTAGTTATTCAATCCGATTGTAATTGTTCAAGAGTTGTGATAATGAGCTTGGGCTCGAGGCGACAGTCAGTCGCCGAACGTAGCCGCGGTCACAGGATGAACGCTTTGTCTAACAAAGGCATGGAATAATTCTATAGCTCTCCTTAAGAAGGAAATAGTTGTAACACTCGACAGTAAACGTTCCAACGGTCCCTGCCCCGTAGCTCGCCACTCGCAGACCCTGTTCTTCGAGTAAGATGATCGAGTAAGATCGATCGTATATATATATATATGTAACTATGCATTAAATTTGAAACGTATGCGATGTATTGAAAGTTTTAAAAGTTTCTTTCAAGTTTCAGATATTTAATCTAAATTAGAGATATATTAGTAAAACATGAAATGAAATATATATATTTACATTATAATTTTTAAACATATTCGTATTTTTAAACATCATTAAGTAAATTTCTAAATAATTAAGAATATACTGCTTCTTATTAAATAGGTACGAAATGTTTTTATTAGCGAGAAGCTATTAAAAGTGATGGTTGACAAATTGTATCGATATACCACAAGTTGACGAAGTATACCAGTAATAATTTAACAAAGCAAATCCTTCACTGCGATCTTCGAGAGAAATTCCTTGGAATTGGAATTGTTGTAACGAACGCAGCTGCATTTATAACATGCGACATAAGTAAACTCTTTTATATACTAAACTATTTGATTAATGCTAAGTATGTAAGAAATCTAAAAAGCTTTTAAAATCGCATATTTATCATTGTACTATTGATTTTCCTACCATTTTGAAATGTACAACTTTGAGAGTAATTACTATATCTTCGTTCTTAAATAATGGAGCAGCTAGCGAAAAAAATGAAGGAAAGGCGGAGAAACGATGCAGAATATTCATAACGTGCACGTGATTCATCTGCATGTTTCAGTTTTGTTGTATATTTCACAATCGAACATTTTCTTTTCTCTTCTATCGTACTCTTGTATCTTGTGACGTGACTGTTTCTCGTGGGAGATAAGAGCAAGACGAAATGCGGTTTTTAGCATTTGGCAAACAAAAAAGGACGAAACTGTTCGCTTTTCTTCTGTTTTCTTACTTTTAAATAGAGATGAAAGATAAAAAGATATATCTACAGAATTTATTCTATTTCCATTACACTATTTTCATCTAAATCAATTGGCTTGCTGAATAAATTCTCCTTGTTTACAGGCATAGCTAATAGAGATTTGGATAGTCTAATATGGCTTATTTTCATTCTTTTTCTTAGCTCTAATACTTTCTTTAAATCTTTCTCGCCAAACCTTATAAATTTAAAATTATTCGCACACTGTAATTCATTATTCCAATTCAATAACATTTCACACTGAGTTGCATTTAAAATATCAGAAATTTCTGAAAAATAAAGGAGGGTGTGTACATCAGGATATATTGAAAATAAATTTGGCTGTAATTCTTTACCTATTCCACGTGTATGATATTCTCCTAGTTCTTTCTACTCTAATTATATGTTCCCTCCTAGCATGCTGTCTACTCCTGTTGCTACCTATAGACCTTTTAATAGTAATTTCTTCCATTTCTTCATCATTTCTTGCTACATACCTTTGGATCAAATATAAAACTATAACTAATCACATCTTTAATGTACAATCTCTGTATCATCATGTGTATACATTTTTGTTTTACCTCCATTTCTAACAAACTTGCAGTTATCTCTGGAGTATAGGGTCACACGCCTGGAATCATATTGTTTCTGATCCACGATATTTTCTCTCTTATTGAATTCTGTTTTATCAAGCAGGACATTTCTGCCTTCTGTCTATTTGATATTCTGAAACAAAACACATTGTCCATTTCGTTCTTTATTACACAAAAGTATTATATAATCATATAAAATAAATGAAATGTACATAACAAAATCACATAATTTAATAGTAATTGTATTTACTTTTTGGCTTTTTTCGTAATAGCGATAGACTTTCTGCTATTTGGGTGTATCATTTTCTTTGGCTTCAGGAATTCTTTTCTCATTGCAGTGGCCTATAAAAGACAACAAAATAAATTAGTTAAAATATTACCATGGCTATGAATTATTTCGATTATCCTAATCATCAAAACTCCAACTCAGGCTATCCGTTTACTCAATGTATAATCATGCACAGGCGAATCGTCGACAGTATCACACGCTTAGAAGCACTAATAGAGTAGACAAAACATCCTACATGCCACAGCTATCGAAACAATAACCAGATAGCAACGGATAGGCGCCTCTGATATACACCCGACGATAACTTCAGAGGGACTAAAACCTCAGTACAAGAAGTCTCCCAAATCAACGTTCTATACCTCTTTGTTATAACACCCTGAACCGTCACTCTGTTGGATTCATACAATAAATTTTACCACTATATCTAAAGTTTAATTCTTTAACTTATTTGTGAAACGTTCGAACTGCGACTCGAGGAGATCACCGGTGATTTGTCAATTTCGTGATTTGTTGTGTCTCGTATATGATAACAGCAACGACGGCGACGCCTCTCGATAGTAAAAGTAATATCGAAGTATACCTTCCTACCATGACATTTCCGGGCTAACAAACTTCAAAATTGGTTTCTTTTGTTTCAAGATATTTTTAGCTATTTTTTTTTAATCTTATAATGATAACCTATTTTAAAATGTGCAATGTTTGATAAATGTACATTAGTAAAATTTCATACGAAGAAAGGTTTTGGGAATCCGTATTATATTCAGCGAGCAGAAAACGAAGACTTGACGGAAGTTGACAACAATGGAGATAAAAGTCTTTATCGTAATATTGTTTTTATTGATTTTAACGTCAGATGGAACGGGTTTCGACAGAAAACGATCCACCAAATTTCAAAGAGGTAACGAGCAAACTTCAAGTAAAAACGAGCAGAAGTCAACACCCGATTATTATTATTACTGCGACTCAACAGAGTTTGGAGTAGTATTATACAAAAGATTCCGTATTTGCGTTCTTGTTCGCCGTGCGACATGATAGAAATTGATTTCTCTTCCGCTTGTATCAGATGCGGGATTTTGGTTGATCCTTTTTCACCGGTCTCGATTATCCTATTTCTCTTTATTCGCCTATTTTTTTAAACACAAATATAGATTTTTTACGATTATTTATATTGTTCATGACATCATTTGACGAATTCTTCGAGAACTTCGCAAGGGAACCAAGACATAAATGATATTTAAAATGTTTATAGCAGTTCTGAAGTAAAGAGAAGCGATATTAGTTTGAAATGATGGATCATTTCAATGACTTTATTATTTATTGCCTTAATAGCTATCTACATATTATTTTAGTTGCGTTTTTCTTTTGGATCGGAAATGATTATCCTGTGTTTCGTCAATAATTTGTCTTGCTTCTCTTGGTGCATTTCTAAAAGTAGTATTGACATAAATGAATTTTTTACTGCAAGAGTTAACATCACTTTTTTTCGACTTCTCTTTTAGGTTACAAGAGTACAAAGCTATATATAGGCCAAAACATGTATGTATCTTTCGATAAAAGATAAATTTTTATTCAAAACCTACGAGACTGCACGCAGATATTTCAAATTGCAGCGAATATTATCACGAATACTTCGCGTTAAACATGTTATATCTTTTAACATTTTCAGAGACGCGTAAACATCTGCAAGCTATTTATCACTTTATTCGATTGCATATTGTAGCGGCATATGAGTCATAGGACGATGCGAATCGAGAGTAACTCATGTTGTTGTTTTGCCTTGGGGCATTGATACCGTCTCGAGGTACGAAACTTGATAATAAACAAACTCCGGACAGAACAATATCGCCGCTACGCGCAACCGTCAACCGAAGTCGAATTTAAATTCGTTAGAGGGAGATCGTTAGAAGAGTACTGCCGCTAGTTTTAAATACATTTGACTACACCAAATATCAACTCGTCTCATCACTATATACACCAACGCGTTTAATCAACCTCCACATAATCGAGAAATGATT
>NW_022883667.1:0-17293 GCF_011952255.1 Bombus vosnesenskii
TTTTCTTCTGTTTTCTTACTTTTAAATAGAGATGAAAGATAAAAAGACATATCTACAGAATTTATTCTATTTCCATTACACTTTTTTCATCTAAATCAATTGGCTTGCTGAATAAATTCTTCTTGTTTACAGGCATAGCTAATAGAGATTTGGATAGTCTAATATGGCTTATTTTCATTCTTTTCCTTAGCTCTAATACTTTCTTTAAATCTTTCTCGCCAAACCTTATAAATTTAAAATTATTCGCACACTGTAATTCATTATTCCAATTCAATAACATTTCACACTGAGTTGCATTTAAAATATCAGAAATTTCCGAAAAATAAAGGAGGGTTTGTACATCAGGATATATTGAAAATAAATTTGGCTGTAATTCTTTACCTATTCCACGTGTATGATATTCTCCTAGTTCTTTCTACTCTAATTATATGTTCCCTCCTAGCATGCTGTCTACTCCTGTTGCTACCTATAGACCTTTTAATAGTAATTTCTTCCATTTCTTCATCATTTCTTGCTACATACCTTTGGATCAAATATAAAACTATAACTAATCACATCTTTAATGTACAATCTCTGTATCATCATGTGTATACATTTTTGTTTTACCTCCATTTCTAACAAACTTGCAGTTATCTCTGGAGTATAGGGTCACACGCCTGGAATCATATTGTTTCTGATCCACGATATTTTCTCTCTTATTGAATTCTGTTTTATCAAGCAGGACATTTCTGCCTTCTGTCTATTTGATATTCTGAAACAAAACACATTGTCCATTTCCTTCTTTATTACACAAAAGTATTATATAATCATATAAAATAAATGAAATGTACATAACAAAATCACATAATTTAATAGTAATTGTATTTACTTTTTGGCTTTTTTCGTAATAGCGATAGACTTTCTGCTATTTGGGTGTATCATTTTCTTTGGCTTCAGGAATTCTTTTCTCATTGCAGTGGCCTATAAAAGACAACAAAATAAATTAGTTAAAATATTACCATGGCTATGAATTATTTCGATTATCCTAATCATCAAAACTCCAACTCAAGCTATCCGTGTACTCAATGTATAATCATGCACAGGCGAATCGTCGATAGTATCACACGCTTAGAAGCACTAATAGAGTAGACAAAACATCCTACATGCCACAGCTATCGAAACAATAACCAGATAGCAACGGATAGGCGCCTCTGATATACACCCGACGATAACCGCTTCAGAGGGACTAAAACCTCAGTACAAGAAGTCTCCCAAATCAGCGTTCTATACCTCTGTTATAACACCCTGAACCGTCACTCTGTTGGATTCATACAATAAATTTTACCACTATATCTAAAGTTTAATTCTTTAACTTATTTGTGAAACGTTCGAACTGCGACTCGAGGAGATCACCGGTGATTTGTCAATTTCGTGATTTGTTGTGTCTCGTATATGATAACAGCAACGACGGCGGCGCCTATCGATAGTAAAAGTAATATCGAAGTATACCTTCCTACCATGACATTTCCGGGCTAACAAACTTCAAAATTGGTTTCTTTTGTTTCAAGATATTTTTAGCTATTTTTTTTTAATCTTATAATGATAACCTATTTTAAAATGTGCAATGTTTGATAAATGTACATTAGTAAAATTTCATACGAAGAAAGTTTTTGGGAATCCGTATTATATTCAGCGAGCAGAAAACGAAGACTTGACGGAAGTTGACAACAATGGAGATAAAAGTCTTTATCGTAATATTGTTTTTATTGATTTTAACGTCAGATGGAACGGGTTTCGACAGAAAACGATCCACCAAATTTCAAAGAGGTAACGAGCAAACTTCAAGTAAAAACGAGCAGAAGTCAACACCCAATTATTATTATTACTGCGACTCAACAGAGTTTGGAGTAGTATTATACAAAAGATTCCGTATTTGCGTTCTTGTTCGCCGTGCGACATGATAGAAATTGATTTCTCTTCCGCTTGTATCAGATGCGGGATGTTGGTTGATCCTTTTTCACCGGTCTCGATTATCCTATTTCTCTTTATTCGCCTATTTTTTAAACACAAATATAGATTTTTTACGATTATTTATATTGTTCATGACATCATTTGACGAATTCTTCGAGAACTTCGCAAGGGAACCAAGACATAAATGATATTTAAAATGTTTATAGCAGTTCTGAAGTAAAGAGAAGCGATATTAGTTTGAAATGATGGATCATTTCAATGACTTTATTATTTATTGCCTTAATAGCTATCTACATATTATTTTAGTTGCGTTTTTCTTTTGGATCGGAAATGATTATCCTGTGTTTCGTCAATAATTTGTCTTGCTTCTCTTGGTGCATTTCTAAAAGTAGTATTGACATAAATGAATTTTTTACTGCAAGAGTTAACATCACTTTTTTTCGACTTCTCTTTTAGGTTACAAGAGTACAAAGCTATATATAGGCCAAAACATGTATGTATCTTTCGATAAAAGATAAATTTTTATTCAAAACCTACGAGACTGCACGCAGATATTTCAAATTGCAGCGAATATTATCACGAATACTTCGCGTTAAACATGTTATATCTTTTAACATTTTCAGAGACGCGTAAACATCTGCAAGCTATTTATCACTTTATTCGATTGCATATTGTAGCGGCATATGAGTCATAGGACGATGCGAATCGCGAGTAACTCATGTTGTTGTTTTGCCTCGGGGCATTGATACCGTCTCGAGGTACGAAACTTGATAATAAACGAACTCCGGACAGAACAATATCGCCGCTACGCGCAACCGTCAACCGAAGTCGAATTTAAATTCGTTAGAGGGAGATCGTTAGAAGAGTACTGCCGATAGTTTTAAATACATTTGACTACACCAAATATCAACTCGTCTCATCACTATATACACCAACGCGTTTAATCAACCTCCACCTAATCGAGAAATGATTTCAAATTTGACCCACGTTTCTATCGACTTCGCTTTCTTCTTTATTTTGGAAGAAATGCACATTCACTATTTATCAGCTAAGCGAACTCGAAACGAATGAAAATTCCCAACCACCACGTAGACCAAAGCCTATCAGCCTTTTCCGAACCTGTAGGTTACAACGAGATTCTTAATTAATTAATTCGTTTCTTACAGGCTACAGAGTCTGAGAATAAAGAATTTTTTGACCGTGTTGTTACGACCTATGTTAAAACCACATCATAGGAATAAGATAATAATACAGATCGTAATCATTATATATCGGTACATACTATCAATTTGATTGTGCAATTAAATAACATAATATCAAAAGTAATCAAATGTTGGGATACTTTGGCGCGATAGTGTATATGTGTAAAATAATATGATTCTATAAATTCATTCACAATAAATCAAAAACAATGTTGTGTTGCTTATTCTAGTAAACAATCCAACCATTTAACTGTAAGATATTTGGAAAGTTCATGTAACAAGTATACAATATGCCACCCGGAAGGTACCAACTACGTTCCTCTATGAAATTAGTACAAATGTTTCAAGACTTATATATTATTAACATTTCACGCAACGTTTTTATAAGATACGTTAATCCGTAGAAATGACCCGTCGCAGTAAATTTATACATAGATCAGAGTTAGAAAATACAAAAGAACGATATTTTCTCTGAGTATACGAAGTTAAAATGGTGTTGGACGCAAATTAATTGGTTGGAAAGAGGCGCCTTGAAGCGTACTAAAAGAGGTAGCTTACCTCGTTGAAATACCATGGAACGAAACCCTGTTGGGTAATGGGCATTCTGCTGTAGCCTGGAATTCCTTTTGCTTCCGTATTCTTCTTCTGTTTTCCGTGGTTTTTGTTACAACACTCGCGACGTTTTCATTCAAACGAACACACAACGCATAAACGGAGAAAAACAAACGTTGAAGGTTGCGTCGCGTCACGCGAATCACTGACGCTACACTTATACGTTAGAAACAGGAACGAAACCGACGCAGGTGCAACACGGGGCCCGTGAAATGTAAACTATCGAACTACGTATAATAGCACACGAAAGTATTTCTATTGTTTGTGTATATGTGTGTGTGTGTGTATTTGTGTGTGTGTGTGTGTGTATTTGTGTGTGTGTGTGTGTGTGTGTATTCATATATATATTATAAATTGGTTATATATATATATATATATATGTCGGATCACGATTCGAATTTTGGGCGCGCGACGACTCTTCATGTGGACTAGTCATCGTTTCACAAAGCCGAGATTTTATTTACACGTGTATACAGGTCTATCACTAAGCTTAACAAATAATAAGTACAACTAATAATAAGTCTAACAAACACTAAGCCTAATGAATAATACGATCTACGAATAATTAAATTAAATAATACTATTAGCAATGTTTGAGTTCAAACGAATCCACGGTCACCGGGATAACCCCTTACTAAGCGAAACTAACTTAGACGCAAATGCGATCGTCGAAAATGCTCGATGTATCACTCTCCAAGGCAATCGCAAGAATGCCAGCCTCGTGGAGATTTTTCTCCCTGTACGATTGCATTTCGTTTTCTATACCCGTTTGGAAGCATCGAGAAGGTTCCAAACGCCATTGCTAGGCACACTCGTTGGAAGCATCGAGAAAGTTCCAAACGCCGTTGCAGTTTCTGCCTGGAGTTTTGATTACTAATACAATGTATGTCCCATTGCATCGGCACCTCCGAGGCAACATCACACGTGGCTAGGCCCGCTCTCGAGGCCGCATGCCGCCACAACCACATTTCTCGGAAAACACATACAACCACTCCAGACCTTCGTTAGATAAAACATCCATCCCGTGACCGTGGCTACGTTCAGCGACCTATTGTCACCTCGAACCCAATCTCGCTTATTACAAATCTTAAGCAATTACAACTATAATAAAATCTAGGCTAAGGTACTAGAGGATGTTCCCAAGATTTCCAAGGAAAGGCTTCGGCTTTCCTTTCATCTCCGACACGGCCATCCTGACTATCACACGTCCTCGGGTGTACCTTCGTCAACAAAACAAAAGGAAACAGGATTAGTATCATTGTGATTGGCATTCAAAGTGCCAGTTGCATTCTGCGTGCTTTCAGTCGGGTCGTAATGACATGACAGACCATTCTCGATTTCACACCCAAATGGGTCTCATCCTTCGAATCGCACATACTCTCAAAGTTCGTTACATAACCAGCCTCGTAACACAATCGCTGTCAACACTAGACCGCCTCCAGCCTCATGACATTGTCACTGTCGGTACTGGACCAGCTCCAGCTTCGTGACATCGTCGCTGTCGGTACTAGACCAGCTCCAAATCCGTGACATTGTCGCTGTCGGTACTAGACCAGCTCCAACCTCGTGACATTGTCGCTGTCGGTACTAAACCGGCTCCCAGCTTCATGACATCGTCACTTCCAGTGCTTGACCGCACTGAACTCCATCCCATGGCCGCACCTGGGCTCATATAATTCTACGATCCTCTGGGATCGGGGTACTCACATCGCCATGGTCACTGTCCTCGTCATCACAACAGACATCCAACTCCGCAGGAATGCAACTATCCGGCATTTTCCTTAACCTGTCATGACTGTACTTGTATGACCTTTCCCCATCCAGTGTTTTCAAGGTATATCGGTCTCCTTCCAGGACCTCCGATATTACAAACGGACCCCTGAATTTTGGATCCAATTTTGTCTGGTTCCTTTCTTCATTTTGGCGTAGTACCAAATCACCGGGATTAAACCTAACTACTTTAGCTTTGGTTTTATCGAATCTCTTTGTCATACCTAGCACTAGTTTCCATCTCTTTTATTGCCTGTTGTCTTACACTGGAGATATCTATTTCTTTTTCCTCGATGTTATCAGGTAGTAATAAGTCATACGATCTTGCTGCTCTACCAATCAATAACTCTAAAGGACTCGATTTGGTTACGCGGTTGATGGTGCAATTCAAAGCCAATTGCATCTCCCCGATCGCGTCTTGCCATGAACGCCCGGTCGTTTCTACCGTTGTGAACATATTTTTTAACGTGCTCATAACACGTCCTACTTGCCCATTGGCCCTACTTGCACCGGTCGCGATCAAATGAACTTTGATTTGTTTGCTTGCACAGAATTCTTGAAATTCCCGGCCCGTGAAACATCTACCCTGATCTGCTATTACCCGACAGGGACTACCGAACAAAAACACGGCGGACTTAAGTGCCTTGATAACGCTAAGCGAATCCAATTTGCGTGTGTAATGTAAGTGCACGAATTTCGTAAAGGCATCGATCAAGACGACGACATACTCTTTTGAGTCATTCTTGCCACTCAGCTTGCCCGTTATGTCCATGTGCACCGTATGCCACGGTATGCCGGTCTTAGGTATAGGATGCAGTTCAGCCTGTATTTTACCTGAACTAGCCTTCGAAACTCTACAAGCATGGCAGTTCTCGACAAATTTGCGAACGTACTTCGCCATTCCCTCGAACCAATAATACTCATAGAGCTTCTCGAGCGTTTTATCCCATCCTAAGTGCATAACTGACTGATGCACATGGTTGATGACGGACCATCTAAAACCTCTCGGAACAATGGGTAAGCAAAGGGTTCTGCCCTTTCGTTGTATTTTACGGTAAAGTGTACCGGATCGCAGTTCGTAGGTATTCGCGATATCTTCCGCGAGCTCTTCGTTCTGTAATTTATTAACGATTTCGGAGATTTGCGGATCGCGACGTTGTTCCGCTAATAGCCAATCTTCGGAGATCTCGGCCAGATTAATCTCTTTCTCTGCGACCTTGTCTATCGTACGGCGATTCAAGTCTACGGGGTTTCGCGAAAAGAAATCTACGTGGGCCATTCGTTTACCCTCTCGATACATGATGTCAAAATCGAATGTTTGCAAATAAGCCCACCACCTATAAACCCGGTCGTTTAAGTTTACTTTGTTGCTGGAGGCTTTCAAGGAATTACAGTCGGTAACTACTAAGAATTTCCGTCCATGTAGGTAGTGTCGGAAATGCTTGACGGCGCTTACTACTGCTAGTGTCTCCAGTTCGTACGAATGATACCTAGATTCCGCGGGACTGGTTCTTTTACTATAATATTCGATGACTCTGTTTTCCTTTTCGACTTTGTGCATTAAAATAGCTCCATACCCCTCCGAACTAGCGTCGGTATGTAGCTCTATGGGACGATTGGGATCAAATATCATTAACACCGGCGCGTCGGTCAGAACGGAAATTATCTGTTGTCTTATCTTTTCGTGCCTGTCCGTCCAAGTTATGTGTTTGTTACTAGAAGTGAGTGCGTACAAGGGTTTCATCACTTGTGAAAATTTAGGAATAAATTTTCGGAAGTAAGAGGCCAAACCTATGAGCTGCCTAAGCTGTGTGACAGTCGACGGTGCAGGTAAAGAATTCAAAGCTTGTATTTTTCCCGGGTTTGGACGAACTTCTCCGTTACGAATTACATATCCCAAATAAAGTACCGACGTTTTCAGAAAAGAACATTTAGCGAAATTGAAAGAAAATCCGGCGTTTACGAGAGTGTTTAGTACAGTGTGCAACCTTTCTAGAGCTTGATCTATTGAGTCGGCGATTATTAGAACGTCGTCCAAATAAACAATGACATACGAATAAGCGAGGTCGCCTAAGGCCTGGAAAATGGCTCTCTGGAAAACGGCTGGTGCATTTTTCAACCCAAACGGCATCGTCACGTATTCGTATTGACCGTCGGGGGTAACGAACGCAGTATATTCCGTCGAGTTAGGATGAATGGGGATCTGGTGAAATCCGCTAGCCATATCCAGGCTAATGAAGTATCTCGCACTCTGCAATCTCGCGATTTGGTCAGCAATAAGGGGTAAGGGATACCGATCCGCGACCGTATTTTTATTCAGCGCTCGAAAGTCTACACACAATCTGTCTGAGCCGTCCTTCTTCTTCACGAGTATCATAGGGCTCGCGAACGGCGAATTACTAGGTTTTACGAGTTGTGCTTTCATTAATTCGTCTATTCTCTCGCGTACTATTCTTCGCTCTTCCTCGCTAAGCCTGTAAGGGCTTCTCTGCACAGTGACGTTGGGATCAATTAGCCGTATTTCCAACTGACCCGTATTGACGCGAGTTCGCGGGAAACCCGTAATGAATGATTCTTTAAATTTTTCGAGAACAGAGATTAATCGATCTCTGTCGTTACCGATCACATCAGTGTCAACCTCGTTAATGTTGACCGCATCTTCCGCGACTTTACCACAAGCGTTAACGACCTTTGTTTTACAAATAACGAGGCTATTTTGCGTGATATTTACGTCGAATCCCTGGCTCAAAATCTCACGACCAATCATGATATCGTATTTTAGGTAATCGTCGGCAAGGACATGAAAAACTATCTCCAATGTAAGACCGTTAATACAAACAGTGGACAAAATCTGAAGTGTACTCTTAATACAAGTATTCCCGATCCCTCGCATCACTACCACATCGGTTATTCTTTTACCCGAAAATTTCGAGGTTAGGGACTCTTTGATTAACGAACACTCGGCCCCAGAATCAAAGTAAAATGGATACGACTCACCCAGATGGCTTAATCTACCAGCCGGAGCTTCCACTACACAGGAGTCGATCTGGCGTTCGTCAATGGAATCGTGGTTTCTTTTCCGCGATGATGGGCAATTAGGCGCGATATGTCCCTCCTCGTGGCATTTGAAGCAGGTCACCTTCGACGATGCGGCTGGTCGTTTTTCCTTCGGGTTTCGTATATCCTGCTCCTTCCCCGTTTGTATTTGCAGGCGACACTCCGTTCTCCTATGTCCGAGAGCACCACAGCGGTAGCACTTCATCCGAGGAACTGATAGCCTGCTTCGTTTAGCTTCAGGTTCCGTTAGTGAATTTCTTGGCGAAAATGTCGGCTGATCGTTGTAAGGGAGAATCCTCATTTCATCATGAAATTGGTCCTCCGTCCTGATATTATTCGCGAGCGTTAGTCGCCGAAAGCGTCGATCTTGTAAACTCAGTATATAAAGGGCGAGGGCATTGATCACTTCGGGCATCGTTAGATCCTGCAACTTCATCTGCAGCATGGAGCGGAGGCGACTACCGTACGCTCCCGGGGATTCAGTCTCCGACGGTCGTTCTCTGGATACCCTTATTAACGCCGAAGCGGCTGTCTCTCTGCCACCAAAACGCGAAAGAAATTGTTCCTTAAACGTTGGCCAGGTAAGCTTTCCACCGCGCACCATTTGTGAAAGCCGATGCGCAGCAGGACCCCTTAGGGCGCGATTTAGAGCGGAAAGTAACGCACTATCTTGCATCGGGTGGTCTTTCAAAATCAAATCAGCATGAGAGCACCACGCGGATGGATCGGCGCCCGCACCTTCGGGGTCAAAACGTGGTAACGTTGCATCCTTAGATTCCGTACTCGGTCTTTGCTCCTCCGGTTTGTGCGCTAGCGTCTGAATTAACTCGCGCATAAGGACCATTTGCTCTTGTAGCACTTTAAACGGTTCTAATCCCACTTCTGATGTCGGATCACGATTCGAATTTCGGGCGCGCGACGACTCTTCATGTGGACTAGCCATCGTTTCACAAAGCCGAGATTTTATTTACACGTATATACAGGTGTATCACTAAGCTTAACAAATAATAAGTACAACTAATAATAAGTCTAACAAACACTAAGCCTAATGAATAATACGATCTACGAATAATTAAATTAAATAATACTATTAGCAGTGTTTGAGTTCAAACGAATCCACGGTCTCCGGGATAACTCCTTACTAAGCGAAACTAACTTAGACGCAAATGCGATCGCCGAAAATGCTCGATGTATCACTCTCCAAGGCAATCGCAAGAATGCCAGCCTCGTGGAGATTTTTCTCCCTGTACGATTGCATTTTGTTTTCTATACCCGTTTGGAAGCATCGAGAAGGTTCCAAACGCCGTTGCTAGGCACACTCGTTGGAAGCATCGAGAAAGTTCCAAACGCCGTTGCTGGGCAGTTTCTGCCTGGAGTTTTGATTACTAATACAATGTATGTCCCATTGCATCGGCACCTCCGAGGCAACATCACACGTGGCTAGGCCCGCTCTCGAGGCCGCATGCCGCCACAACCACATTTCTCGGAAAACACATACAACCACTCCAGACCTCCGTTAGATAAAACATCCATCCCGTGACCGTGGCTACGTTCAGTGACCTATTGTCACCTCGAACCCAATCTCGCTTATTACAAATCTTAAGCAATTACAACTATAATAAAATCTAGGCTAAGGTACTAGAGGATGTTCCCAAGATTTCCAAGGAAAGGCTTCGGCTTTCCTTTCATCTCCGACACGGCCATCCTGACTATCACACGTCCTCGGGTGTACCTTCGTCAACAAAGCAAAAGGAAACAGGATTAGTATCATTGTGATTGGCATTCAAAGTGCCAGTTGCATTCTGCGTGCTTTCAGTCGGGTCGTAATGACATGACAGACCATTCTCGATTTCACACCCAAATGGGTCTCATCCTTCGAATCGCACATACTCTCAAAGTTCGTTACATAACCAGCCTCGTAACACAATCGCTGTCAACACTAGACCGCCTCCAGCCTCATGACATTGTCACTGTCGGTACTAGACCAGCTTCAGCTTCGTGACATCGTCGCTGTCGGTACTAGACCAGCTCCAAATCCGTGACATTGTCGCTGTCGGTACTAGACCAGCTCCAACCTCGTGACATTGTCGCTGTCGGTACTAAACCGGCTCCCAGCTTCATGACATCGTCACTTCCAGTGCTTGACCGCACTGAACTCCATCCCATGGCCGCACCTGGGCTCATATAATTCTACGATCCTCTGGGATCGGGGTACTCACATCGCCATGGTCACTGTCCTCGTCATCACAACAGACATCCAACTCCGCAGGAATGCAACTATCCGGCATTTTCCTTAACCTGTCATGACTGTACTTGTATGACCTTTTCCCGTCCAGTGTTTTCAAGGTATATCGGTCTCCTTCCAGGACCTCCGATATTACAAACGGACCCCTGAATTTTGGATCCAATTTTGTCTGGTTCCTTTCTTCATTTTGGCGTAGTACCAAATCACCGGGATTAAACCTAACTACTTTAGCTTTGGTTTTATCGAATCTCTCTTTGTCATACCTAGCACTAGTTTCCATCTCTTTTATTGCCTGTTGTCTTACACTGGAGATATCTATTTCTTTTTCCTCGATGTTATCAGGTAGTAATAAGTCATACGGTCTTGCTGCTCTACCAATCAATAACTCTAAAGGACTCGATTTGTTTACGCGGTTGATGGTGCAATTCAAAGCCAATTGCATCTCCCCGATCGCGTCTTGCCATGAACGCCCGGTCGTTTCTACCGTTGTGAACATATTTTTTTAACGTGCTCATAACACGTTCTACTTGCCCATTGGCCCTACTTGCACCGGTCGCGATCAAATGAACTTTGATTTGTTTGCTTGCACAGAATTCTTGAAATTCCCGGCCCGTGAAACATCTACCCTGATCTGCTATTACCCGACAGGGACTACTGAACAAAAACACGGCGGACTTAAGTGCCTTGATAACGCTAAGCGAATCCAATTTGCGTGTGTGATGTAAGTGCACGAATTTCGTAAAGGCATCGATCAAGACGACGACATACTCTTTTGAGTCATTCTTGCCACTCAGCTTGCCCGTTATGTCCATGTGCACCGTATGCCACGGTATGCCGGTCTTAGGTATAGGATGCAGTTCAGCCTGTATGTTACCTGAACTAGCCTTCGAAACTCTACAAGCATGGCAGTTCTCGACAAATTTGCGAACGTACTTCGCCATTCCCTCGAACCAATAATACTCATAGCGCTTCTCGAGCGTTTTATCCCATCCTAAGTGCATAATTGACTGATGCACATGGTTGATGACGGACCATCTAAAACCTCTCGGAACAATGGGTAAGCAAAGGGTTCTGCCCTTTCGTTGTATTTTACGGTAAAGTGTACCGGATCGCAGTTCGTAGGGATTCGCGATATCTTCCGCGAGCTCTTCGTTCTGTAATTTATTAACGATTTCGGAGATTTGCGGATCGCGACGTTGTTCCGCTAATAGCCAATCTTCGGAGATCTCGGCCAGATTAATCTCTTTCTCTGCGACCTTGTCTATCGTACGGCGATTCAAGTCTACGGGGTTTCGCGAAAAGAAATCTACGTGGGCCATTCGTTTACCCTCTCGATACATGATGTCAAAATCGAATGTTTGCAAATAAGCACACCACCTATAAACCCGGTCGTTTAAGTTTACTTTGTTGCTGGAGGCTTTCAAGGAATTACAGTCGGTAACTACTAAGAATTTCCGTCCATGTAAGTAGTGTCGGAAATGCTTGACGGCGCTTACTACTGCTAGTGTCTCCAGTTCGTACGAATGATACCTAGATTCCGCGGGACTGGTTCTTTTACTATAATATTCGATGACTCTGTTTTCCTTTTCGACTTTGTGCATTAAAATAGCTCCATCCCCCTCCGAACTAGCGTCGGTATGTAGCTCTATGGGACGATTGGGATCAAATATCATTAACACCGGCGCGTCGGTCAGAACGGAAATTATCTGTTGTCTTATCTTTTCGTGCCTGTCCGTCCAAGTTATGTGCTTGTTACTAGAAGTGAGGGCGTACAAGGGTTTCATCACTTGTGAAAATTTAGGAATAAATTTTCGGAAGTAAGAGGCCAAACCTATGAACTGCCTAAGCTGTGTGACAGTCGACGGTGCAGGTAAAGAATTCAAAGCTTGTATTTTTCCCGGGTTTGGACGAACTTCTCCGTTACGAATTACATATCCCAAATAAAGTACCGACGTTTTCAGAAAAGAACATTTAGCGAAATTGAAAGAAAATCCGGCGTTTACGAGAGGGTTTAGTACAGTGTGCAACCTTTCTAGAGCTTGATCTATTGAGTCGGCGATTATTAGAACGTCGTCCAAATAAACAACGACATACGAATAAGCGAGGTCGCCTAAGGCCTTGAAAATGGCTCTCTGGAAAACGGCTGGTGCATTTTGCAACCCAAACGGCATCGTCACGTATTCGTATTGACCGTCGGGGGTAACGAACGCAGTATATTCCGTCGAGTTAGGATGAATGGGGATCTGGTGAAATCCGCTAGCCATATCCAGGCTAATGAAGTATCTCGCACTCTGCAATCTCGCGATTTGGTCAGCAATAAGGGGGAAGGGATACCGATCCGCGACCGTATTTTTATTCAGCGCTCGAAAGTCTACACACAATCTGTCTGAGCCGTCCTTCTTCTTCACGAGTATCATAGGGCTCGCGAACGGCGAATTACTAGGTTTTACGATTTGTGCTTTCATTAATTCGTCTATTCTCTCGCGTACTATTCTTCGCTCTTCCTCGCTAAGCCTGTAAGGGCTTCTCTGCACAGTGACGTTGGGATCAATTAGCCGTATTTCCAACTGACCCGTATTGACGCGAGTACGCGGGAAACCCGTAATGAATGATTCTTTAAATTTTTCGAGAACAGAGATTAATCGATCTCTGTCGTTACCGATCACATCAGTGTCAACCTCGTTAATGTTGACCGCATCTTCCGCGACTTTACCACAAGCGTTAACGACCTTTGTTTTACAAATAACGAGGCTATTTTGCGTGATATTTACGTCGAATCCCTGGCTCAAAACCTCGCGACCAATCATGATATCGTATTTTAGGTAATCGTCGGCAAGGACATGAAAAACTATCTCCAATGTAAGACCGTTAATACAAACAGTGGACAAAATCTGAAGTGTACTCTTAATACGAGTATTCCCGATCCCTCGCATCACTACCACATCGGTTATTCTTTTACCCGAAAATTTCGAGGCTAGGGACTCTTTGATTAACGAACACTCGGCCCCAGAATCAAAGTAAAATGGATACGACTCACCCAGATGGCTTACTCTACCAGCCGGAGCTTCCACTACACAGGAGTCGATCCGGCGTTCGTCAATGGAATCGTGGTTTCTTTTCCGCGATGATGGGCAATTAGGCGCGATATGTCCCTCCTCGTGGCATTTGAAGCAGGTCACCTTCGACGATGCGGCTGGTCGTTTTTCCTTCGGGTTTCGTGTATCCTGCTCCTTCCCCGTTTGTATTTGCAGGCGACACTCCGTTCTCCTATGTCCGAGAGCACCACAGCGGTAGCACTTAATCCGAGGAACTGATAGCCTGCTTCGTTTAGCTTCAGGTTCCGTTAGTGAATTTCTTGGCGAAAATGTCGGCTGATCGTTGTAAGGGAGAATCCTCATTTCATCATGAAATTGGTCCTCCGTCCTGATATTATTCGCGAGCGTTAGTCGCCGAAAGCGTCGATCTCGTGAACTCAGTATATAAAGGGCGAGGGCATTGATCACTTCGGGCATCGTTAGATCCTGCAACTTCATCTGCAGCATGGAGCGGAGGCGACTACCGTACGCTCCCGGGGATTCAGTCTCCGACGGTCGTTCTCTGGATATCCTTATTAACGCCGAAGTGGCTGTCTCTCTGCCACCAAAACGCGAAAGAAATTGTTCCTTAAACGTTGGCCAGGTAAGCTTTCCACCGCGCACCATTTGTGAAAGCCAATGCGCAGCAGGACCCCTTAGGGCGCGATTTAGAGCGGAAAGTAACGCACTATCTTGCATCGGGTGGTCTTTCAAAATCAAATCAGCATGAGAGCACCACGCGGATGGATCGGCGCCCGCACCTTCGGGGTCAAAACGTGGTAACGTTGCATCCTTAGATTCCGTACTCGGTCTTTGCTCCTCCGGTTTGTGCGCTAGCGTCTGAATCAACTCGCGCATAAGGACCATTTGCTCTTGTAGCACTTTAAACGGTTCTAATCCCACTTCTGATGTCGGATCACGATTCGAATTTTGGGCGCGCGACGACTCTTCATGTGGACTAGCCATCGTTTCACAAAGCCGAGATTTTATTTACACGTGTATACAGGTCTATCACTACGCTTAACAAATAATAAGTACAACTAATAATAAGTCTAACAAACACTAAGCCTAATGAATAATACGATCTACGAATAATTAAATTAAATAATACTATTAGTAATGTTTGAGTTCAAACGAATCCACGGTCACCGGGATAACTCCTTACTAAGCGAAACTAACTTAGACGCAAATGCGATCGTCGAAAATGCTCGATGTATCACTCTCCAAGGCAATCGCAAGAATGCCAGCCTCGTGGAGATTTTTCTTCCTGTACGATTGCATTTTGTTTTCTATACCCGTTTGGAAGCATCGAGAAGGTTCCAAACGCCGTTGCTAGGCACACTCGCTGGAAGCATCGAGAAAGTTCCAAACGCCGTTGCTAGGCAGTTTCTGCCTGGAGTTTTGATTACTAATACAATGTATGTCCCATTGCATCGGCACCTCCGAGGCAACATCACACGTGGCTAGGCCCGCTCTCGAGGCCGCGTGCCGCCACAACCACATTTCTCGGAAAACACATACAACCACTCCAGACCTCCGTTAGATAAAACATCCATCCCGTGACCGTGGCTACGTTCAGCGACCGATTGTCACCTCGAACCCAATCTCGCTTATTACAAATCTTAAGCAATTACAACTATAATAAAATCTAGGCTAAGGTACTAGAGGATGTTCCCAAGATTTCCAAGGAAAGGCTTCGGCTTTCCTTTCATCTCCGACATATATATATATATATATATATATATATATATGTATGTATGTATGTATATATATATATATATATATATATATATGTATGTATGTATGTATAAGATTTATAAAATGAATGCTCGGTAAAATGTCTGATAAATAATACCAATTAAAATGGAAAAATTTTTAATTGCATTGCTTCGACTATACATATACATATACTTAATGTGACTTACTTTGTATGAGAAAAATTCTGTTTGTCAATTCGATATCGAGAGCTGATAATGCTAACATACGATGAAACGATAACAGAAGAATCCGAATATTCAGAACTTTTCACGATATATGTTAAACAATATTATGAAATAAATTAAATAATTACCCCGCATTGCTTCCAGCGTACGTGTTCACGATTCTCGGCGAAACCGAATATGGCAGCAGGAAATCAACCAATCACAACTTCGGAAGAAAGTAAAGCGCGGGAAGAAATCGCGGCATCCAGCTTCCTGCGAATCTATTCTCGATCTCGATGTAAGCAGTAATCTTTCGATAATCGCTTTGCAAAATGGCGTGTCTTAAACGAAGTGTATAGTAAAATTCGTATTTGAGAGACGCATAAATAAACGATATCAGGCTATTTCCCGCGAGAAATTCACGTTCGGTTGCAACATAACATGTCACGTATGTATTTTCGTCGAAAACTGATTTCGAGGGACGTGTATATGTACGTATCAAGTTACTTGGCGCAAGTTCAACGACAGACTGTGACTTTAAAACAGTATGTATGCCTATGTTTGTTGTCCGAGAATTGGAAGAATCTGTCATGTTTTGTTTACGTCGGCTGTAATGGAGTGGTGTTTTTGTCTTGTGGTAACTGAATGTCTCAAACAACAAACTCGAGATTTCAATCGATCTTCGAAAAGAAGTCATACCCATTGGCCTTGGGTGAGTTGTAATTTCATAAACTTTTTAATTCATAATTGATAACATAAGGTTATTGTAAGACCGATGAAAATATGGATAGCAACCAATTGCAATTGAATATCTGGCCTGTCTTGCACTATTGAAATTTTGCAAGTCACCAAAGTTACCAGCATTAATATGTTCCCTTGCACAAGTTTGACGATAAAACAAATGAAATTTTACTAATTGCAAGTTATTTGATTATTCTATTTAACGAAAAATTATAAAATCATAAAATAGAATTCTATATAACCTGTAAATCGTAACTTGTCAATCTACTAGTACATATATTATAAATTGGTAAACTTTTGTGTGTGGGGGAGGGGTGCTAGATGTAACACTGATACGACATTTTGAAAAAATATTTAATTATAATCATGAAAGGCGTTATTGAAATATTGAGTTTTTATTAATGTTCCTTGCAACTTCGAGGTTGCGTACTATATTTAAAATGTACATAAGATATAAAGTATATTGACAAGTAACAGTCACAAAATTGTTTCAAATGAGGATAATCATCCTAATATCAACTTATCAATTGTGATCTGATAAACAAGAATTCAAAATACAGTTAAACTGCGTTCTACATACAATAATCTTTTTCGGAGGAGATTTAAATATATGAACATATTGTGATATTTTGTCCATAATAACATGAATAATATAAAGTTTCGTATTACATATACTCTATTTTTTAATATATTCTGCATATCTCATTTTATGACAACAGA
>NW_022883668.1:0-43675 GCF_011952255.1 Bombus vosnesenskii
GCCTCACGACTAGTTGTTCATTCCGAATTAACTAGCTCGATGATGGCCCAGCAACCGCGACCAGGCTCTCCGGAGCAGACTCGCAGCTACCCCGAGCTACCCCCCCCGTGGCAGAAGTGTAGCAGAACTCTCCGCACTAACGACGCTAACACTACAAAGAAGAGGAAAATAGAACCAGCAACGCAAATAAACACCCACAACAGGTTCGCCGTATTGGAATCCTCAAACGACGCCATGGAAATCGTAGAACCGCCATCAAACCAACACTCACAGAGAATCCCCCCTCCCCCACCAATTTTTGTGGACGACGTCATTGACATACAGACAATGACCAAGTCCCTAGAGAGAGATACCAGCAAGGAGGAATATAACCTTAAGATAAGCAACAACAAGGTGAAAATACTACCGACAAACCCAGAAGCTTACAGAAAACTCACCAAGACACTCAGGACCCTGAACGCCAACTTCCACACCTACCAACTTAAACAGGAAAGGCCTTTCCGGGTGGTCCTACGAAACATACACCACTCAGCAGATATAGACGAACTAAAATACGAACTCGCAAAACTCGGCCACGAAGTCGTCAACGTAAGTAATATAAGGCATAGAGTCTCGAAAGACCCGTTATCCTTATTCTTCCTAGACATTAAACAAAAACCGAACAATAAGGAAATCTACAACATCAGTCGCCTAATGAACGCGATAGTAAAGATCGAACCACCGCTCGTGAAAAAAGAAATAGTGCAGTGCAAAGGTGCCAAAGGTACGGTCATACGCAGAAATACTGCAACCATACTTTCCGCTGCGTTAAATGCGCAGGCTCTCACTCCACTGACCAGTGCGCCAAATCACCGGAAACCCCAGCGAAATGCATCCACTGCCAAGGGGACCACCCTGCCAACTACAAAGGCTGCCCAGCATATAAAACACTATATACGAACAGGTACCCTAAGCCCAGAGCAAAAGAGGTATCCAACCAAACACCCAGCCCGCCGAAATTCACGACTACCCCAACCCCCTCAAGCAACCAAACGCACAGTCCTACCAAATTCATCTCCACCTCAACCTCCTTTGCCCAAGCAGTACAAGGCATCCAAAACAACCCGAACAGCCAAAGGAACCTTCCCCAAAACAGTGACCCCAACCCACCAAACACAGACAACTCCTCAAGGCTTGAAAAGCTAATAGAGAAACAATCGGAGCAAATAAATCACTTGCTATCGCTACTAACACTCATCGTGGAAAAATTAGCACGCCCCGACTCAAAATAAAACCAAGGCGCATAGCGCTCTGGAACGCCAACGGTCTAGCGCAACACAAACTTGAACTAGAACTCTTCTTAAAACACCAGCAAATCGACGTAATGCTCGTGTCGGAAACCCACTTCACCGACAAGAGCTACCTGAAAATAAATGGTTACAAATTCTACCATACCCAACACCCCAGCGGAAAGCAAGTATTAAGCACTACGAACTCCCATCATTCCAGAAAGACTACCTCCAAGCAACAAACGTGGCAATAGAAGACTGTCATGGCTCAATCACCACCTCAGCAGTATACTGCCCTCCCAGACACTCCATCGCCAAAGAAGACTTTGATAACTTCCTGGACACCCTGGGCAACAGATTCATAGTTGGAGGAGACTATAACGCCAAGCACATCCAATGGGGCAGCAGACTGGTTACAGCAAGAGGCAAAAACCTCTTAAACAGCATAACAAACAACAACCTCAACTACCTCACCACATACGAACCCACATACTGGCCCACTGACACCAACAAAATACCCGACCTTCTCGACTTCTTCATAACAAAAAATATCCCATCAAGACACGTCCAGATCAACTCCTCGGCTGATCTCTCCTCTGATCATTCTCCCGTGATAGCAACAGTCAGTTCAACAATCATCGAGAATACACCTAATGGCACCATTCACAACCAACACACCAACTGGCAGCTCTTCAGAGAAGTCTTTACACACTCAACCTCAGCCTTCACCCCACTAAAAGCAAAGGAAGATATCGAAGCAGCCACGGAATACTTAAACACGAGCATAATAAACGCAATCCGCCTCTCCACACCGACAAAGCCATCTAACAGCAAACAAGAATATCCCCATTACATACTAAAAAAAATAGCAGAAAAACGAAGACTAAGAAGAGTATGGCAGACCCATAGAACACCGGAGGACAAACGCAAACTTAACAACGCAACTAGAAAGCTATCCAGAACCCTAAGAATCTATAAAAACGACTGTTTCCATAAATACCTCGCCAGCTTGTCCCCCACAGCCGACGCCAACTACTCACTATGGAAGGCCTCCAGGAAACTCACACGCCCCCCACAAATAATCCCACCTATCCGCCGTCCGCAAGGTGGATGGGCGCGAAGCCCCATAGAAAAAGCCGACCTGTTTGCAAATCACTTGTCAAAAGTATTCAAACCCCATTCCCCCCAAACCGCCGCGGACGTTATTGAATACCTGCACACCCCCTTCCAAATGTCCCCTCCTATCGAACCCTTCTCCTCTGCTGAGACTCTAGAAACAATCAGTCGCCTAAACCTCAAGAAAGCAGCTGGACACGACCTAATAGGCAATAGAGCAATCAAGGAACTTCCCACAAAAGGGACAGCACTCATCACGTCGATTTTTAATGCTATCCTTCGCCTGGAACACTATCCTAAGGCTTGGAAAATCTCATTGATTACCCTCATCCCCAAACCCGGTAAACCGATATACGAAACCTGCTCCTATCGCCCAATCAGTCTTTTACCTACCCTGTCCAAACTATTCGAGAAGATGCTCACGAACCGACTCCTTCCAATCCTGGAGAACTTGAAAACACTCCCAGATCACCAATTCGGCTTCCGAAAACATCATTCTACAGTAGAGCAAATCCACCGCCTAACTCATACGATCAGCCAAACACTCGAAAAGAAAAAATATTGCTCAGCGGTCTTCCTGGACATCCAACAGGCATTCGATAAAGTATGGCATGAAGGGCTACTATACAAACTTAAAAAGATCCTACCCCACCCCTACTACTCCATCCTAAAATCTTACCTAACCAATAGGCAATTCATGGTTAAATACCTAGACGCCACTTCCGCAACATTCCCAATAGAAGCCGGCATACCCCAAGGTAATGTCCTCGGACCCCTACTGTACTCCATCTACACTGCCGACCTACCTATATCAAATGACATAACAATAGCGACATTTGCAGACGACACAGCGCTATTAGCTTCCCACGCTGACCCGGTAATAGCCTCATCCACTCTCCAGCGAAGTCTCGACTCCATGGAAAAGTGGTTCCACAAATGGGGCTTCAAAGTCAACGAAAAGAAATCCACACATGTAACCTTCACGCTCCGAAAACAAACCTGCCCCCAGGTCACCATCAACAATGCAACAGTTCCTAGCAGGGGCACAGTCCGATACCTGGGCATGACCCTGGACAGGAGACTAACGTGGAAGACACACATCTCAGATAAAAGGAAGCAACTAAAGGACAAACTAAAAAACTCTATTGGCTCACGGGCCGACGCTCCAAACTAAATATACAGAATAAAATTACCCTCTACAAGACCGTAATAAAACCTGTCTGGACCTACGGAATCCAACTATGGGGAACAGCAAGCAACTCCAACATTGAAATACTCCAACGCTTTCAATCGAAAACGCTAAGATCCCTAATTGACGCACCTTGGTATGTAACCAATGAAACAATACACCGCGACCTCAAGATACCCACCGTCAAAGAGGAAATAGCAAAATATAGCAACAGATACAGCAAAAGAATCAACAAACACCAAAACCCACTAATCACTGGACTACTCCATACGACGGACCAGACTCGCAGGCTGAAGAGGCACTACCCGCTAGATCTAAACGTCAGATTCACTTAATTATCCAAATTAAGCATATGCACTTACTTATAATACTTATAAATTATACCTAGCTATAATAGTATTAACTTATTGTAAATAAATAGCCATGTCACTGCGCCACGCCAGAAAAATTACTGAAAATTCTCAACGCGAGAATTGATTGTAATTTCAACAAATAAATAAAAAAAAAAAAAATACCTATACATGGAAAGCGATACAGATGCAAAGTGTACGGTCTCTAAAATAATTACATAAATTTTAAATTGACGCTGTTTCCATGATATTAAAAATTATAACGAATTAAAAGTCAACGTTAAATAGTAAAATACGGAAGGTTCGAAGGAGTTCGCAAAAATGGAGATAATACATCGTATTATGTCAGTGTAAAGGGCTATTTTATCGCTGTCAGAAATACATACAACGTAGGAAATATGTTATAATGTATAAATACGATTAATTTCGACATTCGCAGAATTCAATAATCGTAAAATCACCAACAGATTTTCAAACCAAGTCAAAGGCAATACGAACAATGGAACGATGTTATAGAACGATAATACCGAATTCCAATGAAACAATGCCGAAAATTTGCCCACTAATCGTCGTTTATACCCCATATTTGTAGCCTGTGTGGTTTATGCTTTCATGTGTGTACACGTGTACGTGTATAACCCATTATTTTGCATTTCAGCAATAATTATTAGTATACGAAACGGTAGTCTGGAAATATACGTACATACACGCGGTTCTGTAACCTACGTGTTATAAAATTATAAGAACGAAGAGAGCGTGATTATAAAAATAATAACGAATAACGTTGAAAAATTGAGTACAACTATGAAAGTCGATAATATATATCAACTATGCTCTTTCGATCAAACCTTAAAAAATAACTTCCTTATCTAAACTTTCTCAAGAACGTATAAAAAGTTTTCAATCTTAGGCTAAAAATATATCTGCAGATAATATTTAACTAATAACAGTATATAAGCACTATTACGAAATTCTCGTTTCGTTCCCTAGATTTCTTATAGACTGAATAATTCAGTCACGAAATTAATTATTTGTTTCATTTCGTCAAGACGCAAGCTGTATCCATAAAAAATTTGTTTAAACTGTTGAAATACTCATGAGCCACTATATCGTACGTACATATACATACATACATACATATATATATATATATAATATCGTGATGTAATACTGTTTACAAAGGAATGGACAATAGAGATGTTAATCAGACAGAAAAAGACGATTGTTGATTAACCTGAACTATTCATACCAAACGTACAGAAAACAGCGCAACTAAATAACTCAATAACGACTCGACTTTTACCAAACGCAATCTCCGTCTCCGCTTAACTCGCACTCGGCTCCTCGACTGACTCTCTGGCCGTTGTCGCCTTCTATTGTCTTTTCTAGGCACACGTGTTCTGCAGACGCTCGTAGCCAGGGTCACGTAGGTTTTTTCCACGAAACTATGCACTTGAAAAGACCGATGACACATTGATGGGCCCGACGGCGCCTCGGCTCTCGCGACATTGTTCATAGTTCGCCCGATATTTCTTAGGCCTTTCGTCCACGATACTACATATATACATATGCATACAGATCTGTATTATCATTTCAATGCACGTGCTTTTTTAAAACCGTTTGATATAATTTAAAAACAGTTTCACGAGAACCGTGAGTACCTTTGACTCTTGTAAACCGTCTTTTCTAACACGAATATTCCAGGTTGTACTTAAGTCACGCATCGCCAGAGTTCGAGACGTGATAAGTTTGCAAGAGGAAATTTCTCCAACTGATGTGCAAGTTATGGTACTTTCCAACTGGTAAACTTGACAGATTATACAATAACTTTATGATTACTATTACGTAGATTATTAATCAATTTCCCTGCCTCGAGTAACCAAATTCTCCTACCATTAATTTCATCCAGAAAATGTTTATCGAGGAAATACAAATATCCATTAAATTCGTAAAGTTTACAAACCACTGCTGACAATAAATTCATGTACTACTGTTTATTTTAAATACTCTTATAAATACTCTTTAACGTTATAGTTTCAAAATATTTGAGACAAAGTGCGAGGTAATATCGATTATGAGATAAACGTTCTTTATACAAGTTATACGTATAGTAGACCTTCCATTGCACGAGCTAATAGAGGGAAGAATTTTCGCGCAATGGTACAAGAAGCGTTTAGCACTGAATTTTGTATACAATAATCGAGATAGCGAAACGTGAAACGAAATATAACTGTATAAAATAAATATAAAATCGAGAACAATCTATTTTGCTCGATTCTACTTATTTTTTACGGAATATAAAAAGCATCGAAATGGATTGCAAATTTTTGTGGCAACTAAATTACAATTTTTTCAGTACCGTTAATTTCGCTATCGATTGACAAAGAATTAATCTTGGCTAATTAATTCACGAACGAGACAGTGGATGTTCCGACCGACGAACTATCAGCGATACAAAGGAACGTTCTCCGAACGATGCGAAGTTTTCCGTTTCCTGTCGCCGACAGGACAAGACTGCTGCAAGAACAAGCATTTACCATCTCATGGTAATATCAGCTCGTTCCCGCATTTCGTTTTGCTTTTTCTTTTACTGTGACATTTACGGCAAAATTTGAAACATACCAGTATGATTTTTACGATACTTTGTTCATGACAAGGAAAAATATAACGAATGTTTTGTAATAATAAGCGCAGAGCACCGTTTTACGAAAACTAGCAGCGATTTGTTTTACACCATTGTGAATCTCAACCTTCCGATATTATCCCGGCAACCTTCTGGACATTCAAAGTATTAAAAAAGGACGGCAACGTAAGCGTTACAAGCTTTGCCTTTTCCGTTCTTCCCTCGTTCTCTTTCCTGCGGTACCTAAACAATTTTGTGCGACGCTTCGCAGGTCAAGGAACTCTTTATTGCAACAGGACGGTATGAAAATAGACAGGAGTGGCTGTCAATAAATCGAAATACTATATTACGCACACTGTAACGCACGTTGAAGTTTAGCCAATGACGCGTTGCAAATTTATTTGTTGACATTTAGTTAAAGAAATGGAGGAAAAGCTGTTTAGCGAGGGTTTGGTACGATGGGAGGAGCGGAGGGTGAGTGTCGGTCCAGCAGAGTCGCCGCAACGTACAACTCTCATTTGGCTTCTATTGTCCGGGTATTGCTGAGCCCGGATATCGGCTACAACACATACCGGTTGATTGTAACATAAAAATCTACACTTTTCTTCATTGCCGATATTGTTTCCACTCGAAAAAAATATAGTCGTAATGCTTTTCCATCTACGCCAGCTTATTGGGAACTTATTTTGCAAACTAGTTGGAAAAAAATGTTGCCTTCGACTTTTATCATTTTGTAGCCGATCAACGCTTCATCGAAATTCATACTTAGTACTCCGTAACATTGTTATAATTCAAAAGTTATTTCCCATATATCTAGTTACGACAGCTACGCACTGACCATCCACTTATAACGATTATTAGTTTGTTATAAGTTTTGGATTAATATATTCGTTCGCGTACGTCCGAGATGCAAGTCGTATGAATCTCTAAAACGCAAATTAAACGTTACGAAATACTGAAAAAGAAGTCTTCGATTTTTCAACTTTTAACTCTAAACGTTACGTTTCTAAGAATCGATATTCGTGTTTCGAAAGTTATTAATTTTCTCTGTGAGCTGAAATTCAGAATCAATATCGCGTCTGTTTCGAAAATACGATACGAAATAATAATCATATTTGTGAGTAGTTCGCTGTGGAGTGCCGAAGCGTGCAGACGTGTCTCTAGTGCCCAGCGTAGTTCGAAAACAACACGTGTCGCCCAACCGTCGAAAGAGAACACAGCTAAGTGTCCCTTACCCTTTAGGGAGAAGAAAATCCCACGCACCTAACCCCAACCCGAATACTAGCCTCACGACTAGTTATTCATTCCGAATTAACTAGCTCGATGATGGCCCAGCAACCGCGACCAGGCTCTCCGGAGCAGACTCGCAGCTACCCCGTGGCAGAAGTGTAGCAGAACTCTCCGCACTAACGACGCTAACACTACAAAGAAAAGGAAAATAGAAACAGCAACGCAAATAAACACACACAACAGGTTCGCCGTATTGGAATCCTCAAACGACGCCATGGAAATCGCAGAACCGCCACCAAACCAACACTCACAGAGAATCCCCCCTCCCCCACCAATATTTGTGGACGACGTCATCGACATACAGACAATGATCAAGTCCCTAGAGAGAGATATCTGCAAGGAGGAATATAACCTTAAGATAAGTAACAATAAAGTAAAAATACTGCCGACGAACCCAGAAGCTTACAGAAAACTCACCAAGACACGCAGGACCCTGAACGCCAACTTCCACACCTACCAACTCAAACAGGAAAGGCCTTTCCGGGTGGTCCTACGAAACATACACCACTCAGCAGACATAGACGAACTCAAATACGAACTCTCAAAACTCGGCCACGAAGTCATCAACGTAAGTAATATAAGGCATAGAGTCTCGAAAGACCCGTTATCCTTATTCTTCCTAGACATTAAACAAAAACCGAACAATAAAGATATCTACAACATCAGTCGCCTAATGAACGCGATAGTAAAGATCGAACCACCGCTCGTGAAAAAAGAAATAGTGCAATGCAAAAGGTGCCAAAGGTAAGGTCATATGCAGAAATACTGCAACCATACTTTCCGCTGCGTTAAATGCGCAGGCACTCACTCCACTGACCAGTGCGCCAAATCACCGGAAACCCCAGCGAAATGCATCCACTGCCAAGGGGACCATCCTGCCAACTACAAAGGCTGCCCAGCATATAAAACACTATACACGAACAGGTACCCTAAGCTCAGAGCAAAAGAGGTATCCAACCAAACACCCAGCCCGCCGAAATTCACGACTACCCCAACCCCCTCAACCAACCAAACACCCAGTCCTACCAAATTCATCTCCACCTCAACCTCCTATGCCCAAGCAGTACAAGGCATCCAAAATAACCCGAACAGCCAAAGGAATCTTCCCCAAAACAGTGTCCCCAACCCACCTAACACAGACAACTCCCCAAGGCTTGAAAAGCTAATAGAGAAACAATCGGAGCAAATAAATCACTTGCTATCGCTACTAACACTCATCGTGGAAAAATTAGCACGCCCCGACTCAAAATAAAACCAAGGGGCATAGCACTCTGGAACGCCAACGGTCTAGCGCAACACAAACTTGGACTAGAACTTTTCTTAAAACACCAGCAAATCGACGTAATGCTCGTATCGGAAACCCACTTCACCGACAAGAACTACCTGAAAATAAATGGTTACAAATTCTACCATACCCAACACCCCAGCGGAAAGGCCCACGGTGGCACCGGAATAATAATCAAAGCAAGTATTAAGCACTACGAACTCCCATCATTCCAGAAAGACTACCTCCAAGCAACAAACGTAGCAATAGAAGACTGTCATGGCTCAATCACCATCTCAGCAGTATACTGCCCTCCCAGACACTCCATCGCCAAAGAAGACTTTGATAACTTCCTGGACACCCTGGGCAACAGATTCATAGTTGGAGGAGACTATAACGCCAAGCACATCCAATGGGCCAGCAGACTGGTTACAGCAAGAGGCAAAAACCTCTTAAACAGCATAATAAACAACAATCTCAACTACCTCACCACATACGAACCCACATACTGGCCCACTGACACCAACAAAATACCCGACCTTCTCGACTTCTTCGTAACTAAAAATATCTCATCAAGACACGTCAAGATCAACTCTTCGGCTGATCTCTCCTCTGATCATTCTCCCGTGATAGCAACAGTCAGTTCAACAATCATCGAGAATACACCTAATGGCTCCATTCACAACCAACACACCAACTGGCAGCTCTTTAGAGAAGTCTTTACACACTTAACCTCAGCCTTAACTCCACTAAAAACAAAGGAAGAAATCGAAGCAGCCACGGAATACTTAAACACGAGCATAATAAACGCAATCCGCCTCTCCACACCGACAAAGCCATCTAACAGCAAACAAGAATATTCCCAATACATACTAAAAAAAATAGCAGAAAAACGTAGACTAAGAAGAGTATGGCAGACACATAGAATACCGGATGACAAACGCAAACTAAACAACCCAACTAGAAAGCTATCCAGAACCTTAAGAAACTATAAAAACGACTGTTTCCATAAATACCTCGCCAGCTTATCCCCCACAACCGACGCCAACTACTCACTATGGAAGACCTCCAGGAAACTCACACGCCCCCCGCAAATAATCCCACCTATCCGCCGTCCGCAAGGTGGATGGGCGCGAAGCCCTATAGAAAAAGCCGACCTGTTTGCAAAACACTTGTCAAAAGTATTCAAACCCCATTCCCCCTAAGCCGCCGCGGACGTTACTGAATACCTGCACACCCCCTTCCAAATGTCCCCTCCTATCGAACCCTTCTCCTCTGCTGAGACTATAGAAACAATCAGTCGCCTAAACCCCAAGAAAGCAGCAGGACACGACCTAATAGGCAATAGAGCAATCAAGGAACTTCCCACAAAAGGGATAGCACTCATCACATCGATTTTTAATGCTATCCTTCGCCTGGAACACCATCCTAACGCTTGGAAAATCTCATTGATTACCCTCATCCCTAAACCCGGTAAACCGATATACGAAACCTGCTCCTATCGCCCAATCAGTCCTTTACCTACCCTGTCCAAACTATTCGAGAAGATGCTCACGAACCGACTCCTTCCAATCCTAGAGAACTTGAAAACACTCCCAGATCACCAATTCGGCTTCCGAAAACATCATTCTACAGTAGAGCAAATCCACCGCTTAACTCATACGATCAGCCAAACACTCGAAAAGAAAAAATATTGCTCAGCGGTTTTCCTAGACATCCAACGGGCATTCGACAAAGTATGGCATGAAGGGCTACTATACAAGCTTAAAAAGATCCTACCCCACCCCTACTACTCCATCCTAAAATCTTACCTAACCAATAGGCAATTCATGGTTAAATACCTAGACGCCACTTCCGCAACATTCCCAATAGAAGCCGGCATACCCCAAGGTAGTGTCCTCGGACCCCTACTGTACTCCATCTACACTGCCGACCTACCTATATCAAACGATATAACAATAGCGACATTTGCAGACGACACAGCGCTATTAGCTTCCCACGCAGACCCGGTAATAGCCTCATCCACTCTCCAGCGAAGTCTCGACTCCATGGAAAAGTGGTTTCACAAATGGGGCTTCAAAGTCAACGAAAAGAAATCCTCACATGTAACCTTCACGCTCCGAAAACAAACCTGCCCCCAGGTCACCATCAACAATGCAACAGTTCCTAGCAGGGACACAGTCCGATACCTGGGCATGAGCCTGGACAGGAGACTAACGTGGAAGACACACATCTCAGATAAAAGGAAGCAACTAAAGGACAAACTAAAAAAACTCTATTGGCTCACGGGCCGACGCTCCAAACTAAATATACAGAATAAAATTACCCTCTACAAGACCGTAATAAAAACTGTCTGGACCTACGGAATCCAACTATGGGGAACCGCAAGTAACTCCAACATTGAAATACTCCAACGCTTTCAATCGAAAACGCTAAGATCCCTAATTGACGTACCTTGGTATGTAACCAATGAAACAATACACCGCGACCTCAAGATACCCACCGTCAAAGAGGAAATAGCAAAATATAGCGACAGATACAGCAAAAGAATCAACAAACACCGAAACCCCCTAATCACTGGACTACTCGATACGACGGACCAGATTCGCAGGCTGAAGAGGCACTACCCGCTAGACCTAAACGTTAGATTCATTTAATTATCCAAATTAAGCATATGCACTTACTTATAATACTTATAAATTATACCTATCTATAATAAGTATTAACTTATTGTAAATAAACAGCCATGTCACTGCGCCACGCCTGAAAAATTACTGAAAATTCTCAACGCGAGAATTGATTGTAATTTCAACAAATAAATAAAAAAAAAATATTTGTGAGTATCGCTAAATTATTATATTATTTGATCTTATATTAAAAAGGTATGAGGTAACACGGGGAAAAATAGACGGTATTTCAGGTAAATCAAACGCTTTTAGCAGTATATTATTTAACTGTTTAGTTTGCGTGATGTCTTAAATGCTGTCTAGCTCGCGTTCTCAAAATTCTTGTGTTCCACCTTTCCAATTTAATACGTTTCCAACGATACGCGCAGTTAAAACGGAACTCCTCTACTACATGTATTATATAAGATCATGCATGCTTATATAGCGAGACTAATATATAATGAAGCGCATCTCGTGACTCGTAAATCAATGTAGCCGAGAACTATTTTTCTTTCTACTGAAATTTCCTTACGAGATTTATGAGCACTGCCACCCGTACCAGTATTATCTACATATAAGGTCAGCCAGAGCTAGCGGGGGTTAGTTGATTTAAATCACTCTATTCGAACGTCCACTCTGCTTCATCTGCATTTAAACAGTTATGCAGAAGTTTGCATGCGTATATTCACGTACGCCACAATTTTCATCCTATTTTACAATATGCATGGTATTTCATATTCCCCGGACCGTTTATAAAAATATTCCCAACTAATTTCCAACCACGGAACTAGAATAACGTCGAATTGAAATTCAAAGGCCAGTTTAATATTTCGCCGCGTGTTTTCAGAGGAGTTGATAAGCTGACAAATTGCGAGAAAAACGTTGGTCGATATTCTTGGCTCGTTTATCGAATCTCGTTTTGTCCGTAGTCCGAAAACGAATTAACTATGCATTATATTTTTATGAAAATTTGATCATCTAATTCTAATTGATAGGATATTTGTTAACTTTCAAAATATTCTTTTCCATTCCGGTTTACGTTATGACCACTTTTATACTCGTATCGAGAATCATATCGTTTTTTCGAATCGGACAAGTAAAATGACCGAAACATCGGAGAACTCTCTTTTTAAAAGACTATTCCAAATTGAAACGTAAATAAATGTGTGGTGTAAAAAGTGTATATCAAAAAATATTACTTTGCATTCCGGATTACGATGTCCCTTTGATAAAAGCATCCTTTTCGACGATCACGTATTCGGCCGTGAATCGATAGCGAACAATTTTAGTACGTAAACCAATCGGTTTGTATCATCCTCAATGATGCACTAATTCCCTAGACACGTGGTTCAGCTCTGATCGAAACAGAAAGGACCGAGGCACTATTCATCGACCGATCAACCGTTAACGATCAGATCGAATGCTCAAATTTCCAGAAGTTAACTAACCGTAAAAAAGAGGGAGCCCCTACTATTAACCATACCCGAAATTAGTTGAAAATTTTAGATACGTCAATTTAAAGGAGCAACAGTGCTCGGTAGAATATTAATGTCTAAACTGGAAAATTTCAAGATGCGAAAACGTATAGAACGATGGTAGTAGTATATTCCTTCTTTCTTTTGTTAGGTATTTTGACGTTTTTGTCAATTTCTCTCGATTTCTTTCTATCTTCGATCATATTTTGATTTTTCTCTCTTACTGCACAGCCATTGCCTTTGTAGTTTTATTTCTCTCTTCTCGCCTATTTTACTCTCTAAAGCATCCCTTCTTCTTTCTACTTCTGTTGTTGATAGGTCATTTCTTTGATAAAATTCTCTCCTTTCTTCTTGTCACTTCGTCATCGTGCTACTCTCTCTTTCTATCTCTTTCAGACGTTCCTTTAATATTTCACTATCTGACTCCTCCACTCTAATTTTGTTTCATCTTATGACTAAAAAGAAATATTTTAATATAAAATAGTTAAAAGATGAAAGAACCTGTTAGGCATAAAGATATAATTAACGAAGTTTTATAGGAGCCAAAGATACATACTTTCTGTTAAAAGACATACTTTCCATGCTATGCGAAGGGTGTAGAAAAAACAGATAATTCTTTAATCTCAAAATCACATAAGAAAATAATTTTGGTCACATGAGATTAATTGACATCGTATTTAATTTTTAAACGATTTCACTGTAAAAAGTGAAAAGTACGCATTTTTGTATATCTCATTAAATTAATAATAAAGATTTATTATACCCACGAATTATGAATAGATAATCGTCGACATCGTAAGATTACGATATTTCATTTATCTGTGTTGTTATAGAGAAGTCTCTCTCTCTCTCTTTTATGTTATAATATCGTTAGAAAGTTGACCCTCGACGATATCGATATCTTGCATAATCAGAAAACTGTATCGTATAAAGGTGTCAGGAGTGGGATGCCAATTTGATCTTTGGTTGCAAATCCGGTACTCTAGAAATTAGCGAAGAAACTCTAGAACCCGATAGAGAAGCAGTTTGGACCCGCTGGGAAGAACAGCGTCGGTTGCAATAAGAGTGGTAGGTGGCCGTGGACGTTGCCCGTTCGGAGGCACGAACGTCGATGGATGGAAGAAAGATCGAGGACAGGAATCACGAGATTGAAACCTGTTGGTCGCCTGTTGGAAGTCAAGACAGCTGCAGAAGGATTGCTGGAAAAGGGAAAAGGTCCAGGGATACGGGAAAAGGACGACGTAGCGGGTACACGTGCAATTTCGTCAACTGCTTCCTCGCTTGTCAAATTCGTCTTGAACCGCGGGACGCTCGTCGCGAATGCTTCGAAAGAAGAACTCGTTTTAATCCACGAGAGCGAAGGTCGGTTGAAAGATGTTGACGCGACGAACGCTGGCGAAGAATGGGAGAATCGTGTCATCCGAAAAGTGGTGTCGGCGAACCTCGGGAGGAGAAAGTTGGGACTCTGAAATCGGTGAATGTCGGGGCCGCTGGAACGTGGATTCGCTTCGGAGCTCCGGGGCGGCCACTCGCGAGTACGAACGAGCTCTGATTGTGGCGGTCCTATGAAGAAGTCTGAATAATACAGAAGCAAATCCCCTTCCGGGTCAGCACGATCACGAAGAACGCGCCTGTAGAACGTTGCTCTCAGCAAGATGCGAGCAGAGTGTAAGAGTGCTTGTGGGGGAAATACACGTTCTTAGACCGACTGTTGCACAGAGGGGAAGACAGGACTCCGCAGTCTGGGCCAAGAAGAGGGCGTCTCGTTGGAAAAGGCTAGAGACTAAGCAGAGGGTGGCCGATCAGCCGGTGTTCCATAATTGCACCGCCGATGGGATTCTGGTGGCGGTTTGCGAGGGAAAGGAGGTTTCACGAACCAAAAAGTTCAAAATTGAAAAAGCAAAGTGAAGGCGAGAATGCAAATTAGTCATTCGGAGGATAGAGAAATTTCGGATACGGATACCGATGTCTCGCGGGGGTCTTTTACGCGGTTTCGCCCTGGGACTTTGGACGAATTTCGAGGCGTTGGTTGTTTGTAAAAAGCGACGCAGGTAAATAGCAAAGTACCTGTTCGAGGTACAAGGAATATTCGTTGCATCTGGCCGCTGAGATGCAAAGTTGCCGATAAACAAAATAAAGTTGCCGCGATCGACTCGCCCGCCTTTTCACGACAGGGGGCAATGACGCAAGCATGTGACAGCCACAGTGTGGAACACGAGTATTTGACAGTCGCTGTGTGGAATGTCATTGCCAACGCGAACCGCGTTCGAAAGTTCGAATTGCGCGCACGTGTTTCGATCTCGTCTTAATCAGAAAACTGCATGAACGTTAATCCATTGTATAAAGATGCAAATAAAGCAAGTTATGCCACGGGCACGCAACAATATAAATGTAGTTTATGTACCATGATACGAACAATGAAAACCAATATTGCTGGTCATAAAGTTTCGTTGCTGACTACTTAATAATAAAGCTAATCCGCTTTGTGTACACAGCTGACCACCTTTATCCTAGTTAGTTACTCAGTTTTATGAATACCGCAGATTTATTATCTATTCATCGACCTTGATTTAGATTTTCTTTCATCTAATGATCAATTCGTTTTTCAATTGGAGTATTCTATTCTTACCAATTTTCATTAATTCTCGTCGCAGCATAAAAATTGTTTCAATCCGTGTAATCGCAATTACATCGCCTAACTGCACAATCGACACACGTATTATTTTTATATTAATAATTAGATTCGTTTCGATTTGAGTAAAAGATATTCACTTTTTTCAAATATATACAAGATTTTATAAATAATAGACGCAAGAAGTTACAAAAATAAGGATAAAAATAGAAAATCTGATACATACCGATTAAGTCGAGAGTGTCGTGTAAAATTAAGGTAAAAATAAGGAACTTGTTAATTTCCGAAAAGGAGATTAAGTTCTTTTTATTTTTTTACTCAATTTATACAATTTTTTCGGTTCGCGATGATACACTTTCGATGCTTGGATTAGTTAAGAATTTTTTTATTAGACTGACTGGATGATTTTGAAGGGAGCATTTATATTCTTCCATTCGTTGGAGTGGGAGAAGGTTTTGTTTATACTTAGTGTAAAATTCGGAGAACGGCTGGAGTGATTGAATGCCACTCAGGCGGCTGAGAACGGGTGCTGACCGGACGGTCACACGCGATAAGGCGTTCGGAATTTCGGTTTGTTATATACAGTTGCTCGAATTTCGTCTGTGACATTCCCCCCTTCTTAGATTGAACTTGATCCCTCAAGTTTTCTTCAGAAGATTTTTGTGGAATCGGACTTGACGTGGCTTGAAAATTACAGCTGATTCCTCCTCTTCATCTGAGTGGTATGTGTTGGTTGGAATATAGATGTTGGGTGTTGAGCCCAGGGTGAGTGGTACTGGTGGGGCTGTCGCATTGTGGCTGTTGATTACAGTTTCATTTCGGCAGCAAAATAAATTGATACATAATTTGTTCGGTATACATTTCCTGATGCATTTGAATACCCCTATTTTGTTTAATCCATATATACCTAGTATGCCTAATGCTATGTACCCTAATATCTGGAGCGTGGTTAGTCCCCAATACTGTATATTTTTAATTCTGTGTTCGAAATTAAGAGTTTCTATCTCGTCGCCTATTTTATCGATCGTTGTTTTATAGCCTTGTAAATTATCTATTATTTTCGGTGCTCGCTCGAGTTTATCTAATAGATGAGTGAAACTATCGTTTGTTTTGAGCGCTAGGGTTTTTGTTTTGATTTCGTATATGACTTCGTTTTTTGTTTCGCCTATACGCATGTGTTCGTCTTTGTACAATATATCGCAAGAAGTGTTAGCTCTTATGATGGAAGGCTTGTCAAGTTTTTGTAAGGTATGTTTCGTTTGGCAAATTGTGTCTATTTCTATCGGATTTGCTGGTATCGCAATGTAACAGTTGCTAGTTTTGAGCGGTATAAAGCTAATGTCTTCAATCTTAAGTACAGTTATTTGACAATGTTCAATGTGTGGTTTGAAATTTATTATTTCGCTGCGACAATCGGTTCTTGAATTTCTGTCATGGATTGGTAGTGTTTGTTTGCATATAGTGGTTCCGGCTCGATTCTTACAAAGTTTGTTGAAATACTCGATATCAGCGTTTATAAATGAAAGACCTGAAGTTAAATATATCTGATGTTCGACTACTGGAGCCAAAAATACTCCATTTCTTTTACTCGGGATAGGATATACTTGTAATATGTTCCATTCTGTGTTAGAGACTAAAGGTACTATGATCTTGAAAAATATTTTGTCATCTATTGTGAAGATTTTAAGATCACTGATGTCGAGTATGAATTGAAAATGTTCGGTTTTGGCAGAAATCGCGGTGTTGTACATCTGGCTACCTATTGTCTTGGCGTAATTTTCTATGAATTCATTGGGGTCAAGTATTTGTGGACTAATTATTCCTTGTTTGCCTAATATCATGACGTTAAGTATTTCATCTAATTGGAAGTGTAAAGTTTGCATCGCGGTGTCGACTTTCATGATCATCTTAAGCATAGATCTATCGATATTTGCCTGCTGTTGTAATTTTAATATATCACTATATGATCTCTCTAAGTGGTTTAGGTTTTCTGAGTTTACAATTTTTCTAATAAGTGATGTTTGATTAGCTATTATGGTCTTGATTTTATTACTATCATCGAATAGTTTGTCCATATTTTTGTTTATGAGCGTAAGATCATCATCGTCGAGAGTCCCGAACAGACTTTTCGATACGGAACCTATGATGTTAAGCAAACCTCGTGTGCTCCGGGTATTTGTTAACGCTTTCAAGTGTTTTGCGAGTTGTTTTAGGTTATTGATGCGATTTTGTAATCCGCCTAACTCTTCGACGTATTGTTTGCTGATTGCACGTGAGTCTATTGTTAATTTATATGATTCTATTGCGCTTATCTGTTCGTATATGTCGCTAGTGTCTAATCCTACTATTACATTGGCAGTGTCGCTGTATAAATATCCTTTTCCTATGTTTTCTACGAATACAGAGTTTCCTTCTAATGGTGTAATATTTATTTGCGCGGATACTATTCCGGCAAAGAGGAGCGTCGACCTGGAAAGTAAGGTTTTAAACGATTACCGTGTATCTTTTTGTCTTGAATCAGATAGTATGGAGTACATACTTTATCAATCGTGTACGGTCCTAACCATTCCACATCAAGTTTATGCCTTTTATGATCGTTATGTATTAAAACAGAGTCTCCTTCTTTGAAAACTGATTGAGGTTTTATAATTTTACGTTTTTGATCGCGCTGATATCGCTGTTTACTTTTGATCAATGTTTCGCGAGCGTGTCGGAGTCTAGAGTCCCATTCCTTTTTGCGGAACGTGACTTCGTCTGCGTATGTGCGTTGGGGATTCTTGGATATTGTGGAGGGAAGATTGGCTTGGTGTCCGAATGTGAGTTCGAATGGCGTGTAACCAGTAGAGTCGTGTATCATTGTGTTATATGCAAGGCATACAAAGTTAAGTTGATCGTCCCATTCTTCATCCGAATTTCGCTGTATCGATTTTAACATGTCTGTTATTACTGCGTGTGTCCGTTCTAACGATCCGTTACTTTGTGGGTGGAAGGATGTCGTTTTGATATGTTTGATTTTGAACGCGTCTTCGTACTGTTGCATTAAACTAGATATAAAATTCTGTCCGCGGTCAGTTAATATCTTTTTTGGAGCGGAAAAGATGTAAATGTAATGATTCAAGAGTGCGTTCCAAATTGTTTCCGTTTGCTGAGTTTTTAGTGGTACGAGTATTAAGTATTTTGTCAATTCGTCATGTATGGATAGAATGTACTGATTGCCTTTTTTCGTCTTTTTCAGTGGGCCTAATAAGTCCATAGCAATTTTATCGTTTGGTTCGAGGGGTGTGTCGGTGATACAAGGTTCTTCGCGCGGTCTGATACGTGTAGTTTTAGATGTTTGGCAGGTGTCGCATGATTCTATATGTTGTTGTATACGTTTCATCAAATCTGGTACTCTGTGCCGTTCACGAATGCGGTCGTATGTCTTTTGTATACCGGGGTGTCCTACTAAATCGTGATTTTCTTTCAATAATTCGTCTATTTCTTCGTCGCTATATGTTTGAATTGGTTCCCATGCAAAATTTAATTCTTTTACGGTGTCGTTCAGGAATAGTAAAATTTGTTTGATCGCGTTCTTTTCGGTCTCTGTGAAACTGTCGTCGCCTATACCTATCTTTTCGTTTATATGAATAATTTCGTTTAATTTAGTTAACCATTCGATTCTGTCGTAATTTCCTAGCTCTGCTTTGGATAATTGATAGAAAGATTTACGGTTCGGAGTCATTTTGAGAATTTTGGGTAACGCGTCGGTAGATTTTTCCCAATCGTGATATTTTTTATCGAGTTCTATGTTCAAATTTTCGCGTCGTCTGGTCAGAACATGTATTCTAGATAGTGCGTCGGCTGCAGTATTATCTTTTCCTTTCGTGTATTCTATGTCGTATTCGTATTCTTCTAGTTTTAATCGCCATCTCATCAAGCGTGATGAGGGGTCTTTGCAATTCTGTAACCATTTTAGTGCTTGGTGATCGGTTCGGATGAGGAATTTCCGTCCTAACAGATATTGTCGGAGGCGTTTCACGGCCCATACTATTGCTAAAAGTTCTTTTTCTGTAGTGGAATAGTTTCGTTCCGGTGGGTTTAGAGTTCGCGAGATATAACAACATGGATGTCCGTCCTGTGATAAGATTGCACCTATACCTTCGTTACTGGCGTCAGTCGTTAATGTGAATGGTTTCGCAAAGTCTGGGAATTTTAGTACGGGTGATGAACAGAGTTTGTTTTTTAATGTCTGGAATGCTTCCTGGGTTTTATCTGTCCAATGAAATGGTGTCTCCTTTTTTGTAAGTTCGGTCAATGGTTTCGCGATCTTAGAAAAGTTTCTGATGAACTTACGGTAATAACCTGCTAGTCCTAAGAACGATTTGATGTCTGTGGGATTACGTGGCTGTTTGAAATTGCTAACGGCTTCTAATTTTTTGGGATTTGGCTTTACACCTTCGGCGGTTACTATATGTCCAAGATATTCTAATTCTGGTTTGAGAAATTCGCATTTGTCCGGCTGTATTTTGAGTCCGAGTTCGCGTAGGCGTTGCAATACTATCGCGAGGTTGCTATTGTGCTCTTCAATCGACTGTCCGAATATTATAATGTCGTCTAAATATACGAAGCAATGTTTATTTATGAGTCCTCTTAGCGCGGTATCCATCATGCGTTGAAATGTTGCAGGTGCATTCTTTAAACCGAATGGCATCCTATTGTAATGATAGTGTCCTTGTGGTGTGGAGAATGCTGTGTACTTTTTAGAGTCTATGTCCATTGGGATTTGGTGGAATCCGGAGGATAAATCGAGGGCTGAGAAGAATTTTGCGTTGCCTAGTTGGGATAGTATGTCGTCTATGTCAGGTAATGGATATGCGTCCTGGTCAGTTAGTTCGTTTATTTTTCTGAAGTCTATTACAATTCGCCATTTCTGTTTCCCTGAGGCGTCTGCCTTTTTTGGTACTACCCAGACTGGTGAATTGTAAGGAGAATCAGATGGTTCTATAATGTTCTTTTGTAGCATTTCGTCCATTTGTCGTTTGATTTCTTCTTTATGGCATTCAGGCGGTCGGTAAGATTTTGTGTTAATGATTTTATTTTCTTTTAACGTTATTGTGTGTTTAGCAAGATTAGTGCATGGTAATAAGTCGGTCTCTAGATTGAATACGTCGAGGTAGAACAGCAATATCTTTTCGATTGGTTCACGGAGGGTTTTCTCTATATGCGAAAGTCTAACTAAATCTTTAAACGTGGAGACTTGATCATACGTATTTGAATTTTCGATAAAATTAGTCATTTTGGCTGGGCACTCACCACCATTGATAAAGCATATCGTTGTCGGTTTTCCTTCCAGGTAGACTGTTTTTGACACTGCTTGTTTTGGAGGTACGTCGTTTTCCTGTTGCAATAAAAGTATATTATTGTCAAGTTTTAATTGTTGATTCGAGAGTTCAAATTTGAATTTAGATAGAGCTGGCAAACCGAGTATGCCGTCTTCTATAATTGGAAAGTTGTCTTCTACCACAAAAAATTCTAGAGTTTTGCCAAATAGTTTTATCAAAGCGTGTTCGTTGGTTTTAAATTTAGAGTGTCCCATCGAGAATTTCCGTTCTTTTGTTATTCTTGGTCGTAATACGCATCTTCGCTTGAGTATATTAATTCCTGCTCCGCTGTCAATGAGGAATTTATGTCGCTGTCCGTCGGATCGTAAAAGTACTGTGGGTAGTCTTCCTGTTGTGGCGTTAATTCGTAGGTCTGGTCTATTGGTTCCTCTATTTCTTCCTTGTGTGTCTCGAGATTGTGGACTGCTGGTGGTCTCGGAAATTGGCTGGGTGTTCGAAAATTTTTACATTGACTGGAGACATGTCCGATTTGGTTGCATTTGAAGCATTTTAATTGTGTCCTTTGGGCAAGTGGTATTTGTTCGGTTTGTCGGAAGCTTCTTGGCATTGGATTGGGTGTTGGAGTTGGTTTTTTAGTGATCGGATTAGGATTATTGGTTGTTAGTCGTTGCTGCTCAGGAAGTCGTAATCGTTCTATTGGTTTTGGTCGTCGATTTCGATCTTCCCTGAAGAATCGCTCGATGTCGGTGGCTTTCTTTTCGGCTTCAAGGATATTGTATGGTGGATTGGCGAGTAGTAATTGTCCTATTTCGCCTTTCAGGCCTCGGATAAAATCGATCACGGAGTCTTTTAAAATCCTGTCGTTCATAGCTCGTCTAGTAATTTCGTCACGGTATTCGTTCGTTATACTGTATTGTAACTTATTGAGCGCTCTGCGGAACCTGATGATATAATTTTGCACACTTTCGTCGTGACGCTGTCTCGTTTCGCGTAGCTGGTCTTGATGTTCTCTAACAGAGTCTTGGGTGGCTACGTTTCGTCTTAGGGCATCGTACAGGTGTCCGTATTCGTATATCGATATATTGCAGATGGCCATTGCGGCTTTACCCGCGATTTTCCCGATTTTGATCATTTTTAATAGTAGCGTGGGTTCGCTACACATGGCTCGTAATTCGCGTACTTCGCGTATGAATTCTTCTACTCCGATATTGTCTTCGCCGTTTAATTGCGGAATACATACTATCGCGTCTTTGGCCCGTAAGCTCGGAGAGGCGAATTGCGGTGGACGGTCTTCGTAAGAGGGATGGTTGCCTTCTTCTGTTCGAATTGGAACGCATGGTGGGGAAGTTCTATCTCTCGCGGCAACAGATTCGTCCATAGTAATAAGGGAGCCTAGTTCTGTAGTAGCGTCGCGTCCTATTTTTATTTTAGAGATATTTTTGCCTAATAGTTCTATTTCCGCTGCACGCTTCTTATTTTCACTGTCGGCCGTCCGTTGTGTCTCTTCTACACGTTGCGCAAGAATTTCAATTTGTTTTTGTATCACGTCGAGTATGGCACGAATCGAATTGTCCGTACCTCCGTTTGTAGAAACGGTTTCAATAGTTTCGACTTTGTCTTTTCGTGATGTGGGCATGATTCTAATTGAGCTTATTGAGTCTGAACTACTGTTGCTATTTGGACTCGAAGCGCTTGAGAAACTGGGTTTTCTCACACGGTATCGTGAAAATGAATCCAGATTTTTCAGCTTACCGTAGTAGCTATGACCGTTGAGGAGTCTCAGGGATGTTTCCTCTCTGGCTGGTTCTAGATTCCGAATCTTATTCGTAGGCTTGCTCTGCGCTGACCGTAGTCCTCTCGTCTAGTTTCACCGTAGTGGAACGTTGAAAGTTGCTGCAGGGCTTCGTAGTAGCAAAGATTCGCACTGGGTCCGTTGATCCTTCGATCTTCAATGATGCGCGTACGCCGAAATCGTAATTTCGTTTGCACTGAAGTGAATAGATCCTGGCACGGGTCGCCAAAAATGTCGTGTAAAATTAAGGTAAAAATAAGGAACTTGTTAATTTCCGAAAAGGAGATTAAGTTCTTTTTATTTTTTTACTCAATTTATACAATTTTTTCGGTTCGCGATGATACACTTTCGATGCTTGGATTAGTTAAGAATTTTTTTATTAGACTGACTGGATGATTTTGAAGGGAGCATTTATATTCTTCCATTCGTTGGAGTGGGAGAAGGTTTTGTTTATACTTAGTGTAAAATTCGGAGAACGGCTGGAGTGATCGAATGCCACTCAGGCGGCTGAGAACGGGTGCTGACCGGACGGTCACACGCGATAAGGCGTTCGGAATTTCGGTTTGTTATATACAGTTGCTCGAATTTCGTCTGTGACAAGAGCATCGTTGGCTTATAAGAATACGAGAAGACCCGTTGTTGCGATAAGATGTAAGTGGACGACGAAGCGATATCAATTAAGGGTTCGGAAACACCTTAGGATCGATTGGTGATTACTGACCAGGTAGCCTGCGCTTGGTATCAAAGAAAAATCTAACGAGAATCTATATCGATATAATTTTCCGCAGCGAATCTCGCAGCGTTAAAAATTCAGAAAGAATATCCTTTCGATCTTATCGGATATTTTTATTCTATTCATTTTCTTCTTGATCGTAATGGCAAAGTATAAATAAAGGAAGATTATATAATATAATAATGGATGAAATCAATAATTTCGAAAATGAAACTCATTTATATCTACATCTATTTTTTGATAGATTTAATTGCGTAATTAAAATCAGTCGCTTCTTTTTATACCTTTTGCCCTTTAAATAAATTTGATAATTTATAAATGGAGGTAAAATAACGGAAATTTTATATTAATTCCAGCGTAATGGTTTGTGAGTAATTTCTTACTAATAACTGGGAAATAATCCTTTCAAAGACAATTTAAAAAACGTAAATGAATATCATAAAGGGAAGAAAACGGAGAAGGTTAATTAATCATTTTTATCGCTCTTTTACAATCACTGCTTGATTCTTCTCTTATCTTGTCCTTATTCGATACTTTATCTATCCAATTTCCATAAGTAGATCTTTTCCAGAGGAAAAATGGGATCCGCATAAATTATGAAATAAAAGTAAAAAATCTACATCGATGGATTAATTCAGGCTGAAATCTATTTTCGATTCAATTTATCAACTCGATTAAATTCCTACGTTTAATTCTCGGATCACTTTATTAATACCATATTTCTCCGCGTGTATTTACTGTATAAATTCTTAGAATATATTATTAATTAAATATAACAAAACTTATTTCCCGTATGCCTGTACGAAAAGAAGATAAGAACAGTTCTACGTGAGAATCTAGGGAGAAATATTCAGCGTTCGATAAATCGCTAATTGCCAATTAATTAGTTATCTATTATCCATACACTGGCACGATTGATTCTGTTTCGACGATTCGTACGAGTCGTATTCCCTTCTTTCCCAGAATCAAAGGTTAATTAACCTTTATCGTTGACAATATCGCTACTAATTCCACTCTTCGATTTCATATTGTGCCCGATATCGTCTATCTGGCATTGTTCTTAAATACGGTATCAAGCGCAGAGAGGCGTGACGGTGAATTCGATCGAGCTTTCAGGCGCAAATTGTTAAATTTTCACTCGATCATCGAGCCTATTGTCAAACATCGGCGAGCGGATGTAAGCATATAAAGCGTCATGGACTGGACATTGTTTAGACACCGACGAAAACTGCCACGGCGCAAAATAGAATATCGAAAAATGTAATTCGAATGATAGCGAACAGCTTTTGTTTCTTATTTTCAAATGATATTTTCCATTCATGAAATAGTAAATCGAAAACGAATATATTATATCCTTTCTACTCAGTTTGGCGATTTATTTACTTCGGGCATTGAAATAATTGTTTCAGAAAACCGTGGAATATTTCTGCTTGTTCGATCGTACAGCATGCGTGTAATCTTTAATTAACTGCGAATAATAGTAACTGTGGCATTACTAATGGTTCCACTCTTTGATTTCGCTTGTATCGTGTACAACGTTATATCGCGTAACGTATTTTGCGAAATCAACATTTAAAGCGGCACAATTAGAACCATTATTATTATTATTATTATTATTGTTATTATTATTATTATTGTTGTTGTTGTTATTATTATTATTATTATTATGTAACGCGAAGTTACAGAATGAGCATTGATCGATGTAACTGTAGGAAAGATAGAGGGATTACGGTAGTATTCCCATATTAAAGATATAATTGGAGAAGTAATTGGAATTCTGCAATGTGTATTGTAACAAAATATTTAATAAAATATGCATTATTTAAAAATTGATTTGAATGCGGATAATGATGATTTCCAGATACACGTTACCTAAATACATGTCTAAAATGCAACGAAGGAAAAATTCGCTAAATTCGCTTTATAAAGTGACTTTATTCTATGGAGCTATTCTAGAGATATTTGACGAGATTTCGACTGAAATACCCGGTCTAGTTTCTAGATAACATGCGTGTTACATTTGTACGCTTGTATAATCGATTGGGAAAGACGCCACTTCCCGAACGAAAGTACGTCTACTGTCAGCATAGAAGATACGTTGATAGCCTGGATATTTTATAGAATAAAGAATAGATTATATATTTCAGACGATATATATATTTTTCTTTTTTTTTAATTAGAGAGCATCGAGATTATTGCGAAAAAGATGGCCAACGTAGCGAATACGAAACAGAATTCTTTGAAGAAGAAAAACCCAGTAAAAATAATATATAAAATCCTTTACTAACGGTGAGAACTAAGTAGATACTTACAATTACGATTCGATATGAACGACACTATAATATACGATAGTAAAACCATCCCTTCGTCAAATTCGTTTTCATTAAATTTCTTAATAACCGTTTCTCCAAATAACGACGAACGGTACTACTTAAATTTGAAAAATCCTACAAACAGAAGATCGTAGAGAAGATGATGCAAAAGAAATTGCAAAATATTAAAAATCGCAACGACGTGAAATGAAAAAAATCAAGAAGATGGTTAAATTGATACTTGGTTTCTCTTTCATCGTTTCCTTTTCCAAATGGAAAGATCGATTGGCTCTATTCGAGTGGATATCCGAAAGATTTAGGACATGTTTGAAACGCAGCTCGCAAGTTTCCTTTTTCGCTGGGACATAATCTCGGAAGCCCAAGGGAACTTCATGGAGAAAACGCCCTGCCCTAAGTGATGGAGTGGCGCAACAGACCGGGGTCAGTAAATACTCCTATACAGATAACCCAATTGCGGCTGCTTGCTTCGAGAAAATCTATCATTATCCTTCAATAATCCTTCTTGCCGTTCACGACTCAATTAAATTGGATAAACGATGATGGGCTTGCAAGCTTTATACTTGTTTAGCATATCATCGAGCGTAATCGTACGCGATACGAACATTTTTTACATCTTATTTTTACTCTTGTGTTAACGTGTTACGAATAATATTGCCAATATCGATCATAAATTTTTTATATTGTAACTAGATTTTATGAGTTTTCTTATCGAATCAATCGAATTGACTATTACGTAGCGTAGATTATTGCCTAGGTAAACCTTGAGGAACGATCTTGTTATCAAAAACATTCTTCAGCTTCTCGAAATCGTTGATTTTTAAATTGTAAGTTAAATAATGTTCTTTCGAATCAGCGTAAATACTTCCGCCGACTTGATTCAGGCAGTGATATTTAAAATCGACGCGACGCTTTAGCGAACAAAGCTAAGCCACGTGTACTTCAATTACGATATACTATAGCCAATCTTTTAATGAACTATTTGGACATATTACAACAAATTTTGCTACTAGTCGTTCGTTTTGTCTCGTGATTTGTATACTTTGGTAAAATTCAACCGGGCCTCGGTCTTCTTACACGGTAATTTACCTACGAATAATATTAATAAATCGACAAGTCACACGTCGTAGATTATAGACTTCTTGTTCCTAATTCCGTAATTTTTCATCAAACGAGACAATCAAATAATTTATAATTTGTAAAATTTACTTATGAAATTTCATTTATTTCGTTATTAAACTTGTGAACGCGTTATGCAGGATATTTGTCATATCGATATTAGTGACTTGTAACTTGCGATTTCGAAACTTTCCATTAACAATATTAATTCGATCGTGCGGCAGGACTCTGCCGACGTATATCACAAATTCGATGCTTTTCATCGCCGCTTTTATCGTCTATGTATTATTTCATTCGCGTCATACGTGCCTTATAATAACATATAAAATTCCAAATAAAATAAAATTTGCGAAAGTTTCAGATTTTTATATCGAATTAATTATATGGAAACGTTGTATACGGCACTTATATCGTAACTTGCGTGCTTTGTTTTTTCGCAAATTGCCTACATATGACAAACAATGGAATAGTTGATGGTTGTTGAGTTTCCAGAGGTTCGCTACTATGCAATTATCGTTTATTAATTTGAGAAACAAAGTAACAAGACTGGTTACAGAGGAAAAAGGAAGTTAAGTTCGTAAGGAGCATTAGCGCTAGAAAATAATTACTAGCCTTCGTTTATATTTTATACAAAGTGTCTCAAAGTTTCACGCAGCACTAAGGTATCGTGTTACCAATTATACTGTGCTATCATAGTTACTAATGATATCATTACCACCAACGCAGAAAAACGCAAGGAAATGTTTTTTATGGCGTTAGAACATCCTTTACGCTGCCTCGATCTACAACTTTCTTGCGAACTGCAAATTTATGTACTCGTTCCCCTTTAAGAGGTTGAAATTTTATAACTTTCATGCCGCACGGTATGTATTATGCGCAACCTTATACGAGTAGACATAAATAATTCGACGAAAACAGCGAAATTGTTCGAACTCGCCTTAAACATTCAATTAAAAATAAATAATAATCACTAGCTATTACTCGTGAAGGACTGTGCAAATAAGTAAACGAATAGCGAAATAGATAATTCTGTATCGTGGAATAATCGTAAAAGATAAATACGATCATTTGGAATCTCAGATCTACTCAGATCTACTCACATACATTTTACCGTGTAAAATGTATTAGTTGTATCGATCGTCGAAATTGAAAATGTCAACCGAGTTAAAACTTATATAACGTATTATATAACGTATTATTCGATGGCAAGAACAAGTGGAAAAATCTGTAACATTTCAGCAGTGGTATAAACATAGAAAAGATAACGAAATATTTTTATTTGTACTTGAAGTAAAAGTCGAACCTTTCGGATTAAAAGAAATTAGTCGTTCGATTATTTAATTCGTTCAACGATAAAATTCGCTACTGATAGCAATATTCTCTTAACGTACGTTCTACTTTCGATTACATAGTACGTTACTACAAACCCTTTACAATGTCCTATTCGTCGTTTGATGTATAAATTGGAAAATCGTTAACAAGGATTTTAATCCAATACAATAAATAAACAAAACATTGTTTATAAAAATTCATCGCTTGCAGAATCTGCGTACTAATAAGAAAAGCGTGTAATAGACGTGGCACGATCGATTAATTATACGAACTTAATTATACTAAATACAGATATTCCAAGTAATTTCGTTGTTAACTATTGCAACAGGCAGACTGTTATCCTAGTCGTCTGAAGATTAATCTGGAAACCAAGATCCTTCTCAAAGGATTTAATTACAGATGTAACACCTAAGGATAATCGTTTAACGCGTAGTTATATTTGCAAATTTCTATACGACGGTATTCCTTCGCATTACACCAACGTAGATACGAAACGACTCTTTATCGATCATTTACGAGATTTCATGATAAAATCGAATTAGTTACAAAAACGTGTCACTCTTTACCGCGCGAAGATGAACAAAAATATAAAAAAAATATCAAAACTTCTAACCTTTCCGGACAATCCGATACTTTGCTATTAAGAAACGATTATCCTTGTCGTTGCATTTTTCATACCGTTTTGCGTAATAACACGCAACCCTGTTGCATTTGTCGATATCATACTAACAACAGATTTATTACGGAAAGTTGCGCTTAAAAAACAGGGATGTTTAAAAAGCACTCGCAATTTCCTGTCCGCGTGAAAAATTCAATGTTTCATTTTCTTCTTTGTCTCTCAAGTATGGATCGATCGAAGCGGATCGGTCCCGCCAGGAAACATTACGTGGCTCGTGTCAGACAGAGAGACGCGATACGGTCCTGAGAACGCATCGGCCCCGTGCATATCTCCGTTAACCACGCTTTTCTCTTTCCGTCTTTTGTCGCGATATTCGCGAAGCGGTGTTAACAAAAATTAATGATCCGGCGTGGCGCTTAAAAATTTTTACAAGCCGTAACTAAAACGAACGTGAATGCATGCGAAGAGACGTACGAACGATTCGAACGGTCGGCTATTTATTCACCGATACGTGCTCCCACTTTAATTCGATATGCTGCTGCAAGCTTCAATTTCATAGATGAAGATTCCGATTAAAGGACGGAAAAGGGATGAAACTGGCGGCGGTCGCTCTTGCCTTTCGCTCGTTGCTCGATCGAGGCTAATAAAATCGAAATGTAGTTGGTTAAGGTCGTTAACTAAGTAACAAGTACCCTGTCGCTAATAGTAGGAGACATTGAAATTGATATTCAAACGAATAGCGTTCGTTATTTTTATGTTAGAACAGTGGAATTACGTGCTCGCATGAAAAGATGAAATAACACGTGATCATACTATTGATTAAATTCTGCTGTTAAATCTGTTAGTGGAATTAAAGCACTATTCAGTGTTAAAATGTTATAAAGCATAAATTTTTAGTTTAGCTATTACCATGCTGTACTATCAATTTTTACTATTATTATATTTATATTATAGAATAGAGTTATTTGGACTTTTTAAGAATTGCACAGGAATCACAGATTTTATAATTAACAATTTCATGGATTTCTAAAACTCAAGACTTTCGCGAATTACATACGTAGGACATTAGAGCTCTCAACTCGAAGAACTCGAAGAACTGAGAAAACTTTGAAATTTTGTGGAATCGCTGTAAATAAAGCAACGTTGTTGCTTTTGTTAAATACGTTTTGTTATCCACGAGTAAGCAAATAAAATCAAAAAGTAAAATAAAAATCGAGCTATTAGAACTGCGTGAGAACCTCGATATTTACGAAAATGATTTTCGTAAAGTACGAGCATGCGCTTGCGGTAATATCGTGTCACACTCGAGAATAGCCAGATCCTTATAAAGTATATCAGTCGATAGAGAGACTTTTTATTCCTACGTTTTAATGCTCTTTTGATGCCGACAAGGGCGGACTTTCTTCAAAGGACGAACAAAGGAATTCGTAATTCACGTTGGCTAGCTCGCGCTATGCCACTGACTTCCGGACACTCCCACCTATCATTCAAACAGAAGTTTTACGCGGGGTGTGGGCATCCGTTTTAAAAGCAACTATACTTCCGAGTTTCGATACAAGGTATACGGTTTTATGTGCACGATAACGTGTACCAACATTCTGCATTTATACTTATATTGGTCTTACTTAACGCTACTTTTAATGTATCTAATCGCTTCCTATGCTTCCTGATAATATTTCCTATCCGCTTTTCTTCGTTTCTTCTTCGCCATTCTTCGCAGATATAATTTTAGTCTAAATCATATTTGAGGCTATTATCGACGTTATCGTCGAAATTATAATCGACCATTCCAAATCTTTAGCAATGCGGTTGTTCACGCAAATTCACACTTTTATGAACGCAATCAAGAAAACGGTACGTGAGCAGAGATTTGTTCCATTCTCTAAACCTTAAAATTTTGGATATTTTTTGTAGATCTTACGTAGACTGTAAGTCTTTATCGTAAATATAGTTGTATGGAATAAAAGTAACGACGTAAAACTTATTTCGTTCAAATGCAACATTATACATTAATGGTACACTTTAATAACGTTTTCGTGTGTTTTCACGTAATTTTTAATTATATGCGAAATATTCAAAGAGACGTAGGAGGAGGACATTCTGTACGTGTTTATCGTGTAAGGATAATAAAGGAAATTGAACATTAGTTAGCCAGTACAAAAATAGGTATAATTAGGAAGCCGGTATAACGAGCTGAAAAACTGAAATATTTTCCATATTTTTTTAGGTAACTAACTGAAACGGGTCTTTCCTTACGGAGGCTAATTACGAGTGTAGCGTATTTATATAGTAAGGATTTAGTATCAGAAAGTTTGAAAGCTTGGAACAAGATTTTATTACTTTCTAGAAGGAAAACGTATATTCGACCAACATACATACGTGCGATTGCGTGCTGTATGTATTTACGTATAATAATTAACAAGTCGCGTTACGAACGGATTACTAGTTAATAATCGTTAAGTATAAAAGCTACTATTTTGCTATCTTTTTTCTATATATTTTCTACAATTACCTTCAGCTGTTCTACTACTATTTTGTTATTGAAAATTGTTTTTCTATAAAAACCGAGAAACGTGACTTGTGATTTTCGTTTTTCTACTCTTTGTACGTGAAAGTTCTTAGCTCACAGTGAACGTTTCATTCAAAATTCATACTTTAATTGGTAATAGCAAACGGACGATGTTCCCTCATTATTCCATACACTTCGATTCTACGTTATACGTTGAAAATGGTAACTGCTATTTATCCGATTTGGCAAAAATGAAACGGCAGTTCTGCTGGAATCGAAGTCGAGCATCCAACGTAAGATATAAATATTTTAGGCGCGAGTTGTTCCGCTAGAAAATGGCGATTGTGGATTAACAGGTCGGTAATCGAGAAAAGTCCTCGTGATATTGAGACACAACGTGCATTTAGACTCACGGCGCGGTAGCTAACGACGTTTAACAGTAAACTCGTAGTTGTACAGTTGATTTCGCGTAATGCCACGTTAGCCGCAATATGGAAATCCGCGCTGCGTGAGGATAATACCCTGTCATATTGTGAGTGCCGCATAATATCATATTGCAAAACATTACAACGCAGGTGTGTGCATATAGGTGAAACACGTTGTCGGGCTATTCAACCAATCTCTTCGCTATCCCTCTCTCTTCTTCCCTCTTATTTCCTTCCGTCGGAATTTTTGCTTTCCCCTTATTAATCGCGGCAACCTTCTTGCCGTCGCGTTAATAATTACCAGCTGGCTGACCACGTGGTTTTGTTTCGGATTCTACTTAGCTTTTCCTTTGAAACTCGAATTATGATTCGAAAAGGGAAAGAGAGAAGGTAAAACACGGAGCTGAAGAAGCGACGCTCCGGCCGGCCCGTGAAATAAAAGGATCTCTTTTGAACAATTAGCTTCCGGCAGATATAAATATTGAGAAGGCATTAACCGGAGAACTTTCTTTAGCATAGCGCGAAATATAATCAAAGGAAGGGAAATTGAAGGAGACTCGCGCCAGGGATGAATACTGCTTTCTGTCGTTTCCATGTAAATAAAAGATAAATTAGCATACGATCTAGTTATAGTTATAACGTTAATTAAAGAACTTGAATGGATAACGTTCGCTTTTTTTTTTTTTTTTTTTGATATTTTACATTCGTATCGGATCGGACAGTACATCGTATAATGCAATACAAAATTTGCGCGGTAAAAGTAGAATTAGAATTACGAACACAATTTAATCTATTCATTTTAAAGTTGAAAAATTTGAGAAAAAGATATGGTTGATTAAAAGAATGACGTTGTTGCAGCATACGATTTTAATTACCATTGAGATATGACTTTTAATCGCACGTATTTTTTATTGTCGTTTATTCTATTTATATCGCTATTTCATTGTTCGTCTTTATCGTTACTACTCGGTGATTGAAATTTCTAGCGCTCTAATCGATACGAACGTACTATGTATTTGATTGATTTGTTGTAACAGATACAAAAGGAAGCAGTATCAGTTACGGTCCGGTTAAATTAATTCTGATAATCCTACACATGTAACGTGCTCTAATTACTACAAATAATATTATTAGAATAGATTATTAAATCGTCCAAATTAATTAACTTATTGACGGATTTAACAATCACATTTAATGCTGACAATCACTGCTGACGCGTTTCAACGATGTAATATCACATTAATCGAGCGATTCGAACAATGAAAATTCATGGAATCGTCAAATCGTTACAGTTAGATGATACAGTTATACTGTACATGTGAATGTGTGCGTAAGCGTCAGAGGGCGTCCAGGTCTCAGTTGAGACAAAAGACGATTGGAGCCTGTTAGAAGAATCTAGAAGAGTCGGTTGACAACAAGCGTGCGTGCAAGAAGGTTATCGAGGTCTTTGGAGTGTAATATATAAGTATAGCTGTTGTGTGCGAAATGAAGTGAACTATTTGTATTTCCGAATCCTCTCTATACCTTAACAATTTCGTAAAAGTTCGTACATACGCGTGCAATTAATAACGATGAATATTGTATCGAATACTAACTATGTAATATAAATTATAGTTGAAACAATTGAATTCCCTTTTTTTAAAAAACCGAAACGATAGAACGTACAGGTCAACTCGGAACTTCTGAAACGTAATTGCATTTTACCAATATAATCAATCGAAAGTTAAACTATTTTAATCTTCGGCAGTACAATGCTGTTCGTTTTCGTTGAATGCGAACTTGGAGATTACGAAGCGATCGTGAGTACAGACAGATCGATCGTAATCTGACTACGAACTTCTGTATTCGTCGCATAAATCTAGCTTATCTACCAAGCCGCGGTACAGTCTCCACGCCTTCTTGTCCGGCTAGTTTTTGTTTTAACCCGATACGTTCATCCCTTTCTCCGACGATACATACAAACACTTGTCTTTTAACTTTTACTATCTGTTATATACATCGGCCAAAGAAAAGAAGTACTACTACTACTACAAATACTAAAAGCGAGCGTAGTGACAAAGTAGTAACAAGAATGGCTTCCCGGGCTCTGGATAGTCCAGAGGATGGGGAGTCATTAGTACTTGCCCTCTTCTATGGCAGTTTGCCGGTCCTCTTCGGCTCGTAACCTCTTCTTTCTTCGGGCGCAATGCCCGCTGAAGTTTCATGTAAGCTCGAGACTTTCAAAATCGCAAACCAAAAAATAAAGTATAAAGGTGAAATAAAAACATAAATCGCGGAAGCTGATCCGAGTGCACATGGAAGAACAACGATCATATAGCGATCGTTGTCCGTTTGCATTTGCATGCTCGAGCAATATTAAAGTTCGTTTCGAAAACTACTCGCGATCACGACCGCGAAATTAAAAAAATCGACGGCCAAAGCCAGAGACGATGACATGTTTCATTGGTGCCAGCTATACCGTCGATTATTCGAATGAAATTCCCTGAAACAGGTAGGTCACTCGAAAACGCGTCTAACCGATCAGAAGTTCACCTCCACAGCGTGGTTACGCTTAATCGTGTAGCTAATATTACCACGAATTGTGATTGTATTGATACGTCTCCACATTTTTCGTATCTTAAGTTGTAGCGAATGAGAAAAACGACGCAATTCCACAGCCTAACCACACACACACATACAATGTGGAAAATACGTCGTGCACGATACCCTAACACATGGTCAGCAGCTGAGAAATTTTTGCATTAATTATAGTCATCGTGCCCAATGTCTTTTTCCCATTCAAGTAACACCTGAGCACGTGAATGACATCCTGACAATGGGCACGGCAATTGTTAAATCTGAAAATCCTAATCTAAAAGCATGATTAGTTTGTCTCATTTGTATTTAACGGACTAATGTCCTTTGATTTTATATTTTATTACTTCGTTTTGGATTATAATAACTCTGCTTTATTAATTTAATAAATTACTGAAATTTTAATATTATCAAAAAAGTAACATTAATTGAAAAAAGACTAAGACTCGATGAAATAGAATAATTGTCTCTAAATGCATTACCAAGATAGAAATAATCTTCGACAATCTCTTCGTCAAAGCACATTTCCAAAAATGCAGAAACAGTGTTCAAAATTATTGCTTTGTTTCAAAAATCTGCCTATCGCGAAGTTTCTTCTTGCACATAAAATTTCACAGATTCTTGTACGGAAAAGAAATAAATTTTAATTCATATTTTAAATTCTACTTACGTTTATAGTATCTGAAGTCAAACAAAAGAATGTGATATATTATAATTAATATTGTCACAAAATGAATGTATCGTGTATTGCATGTATCGTCATTATCATTGAGTAAAAATTGCATCTTTCATTCCAACGAAATCGGAGGGCATCCGATTTTTCCTTCGGTACCTCTTATTTATACTAAAATTCATTGCTTAAGATTAAGTGTATTTATGTCATACAAGTATATTCGTCTAGATATTTGCCTTTTGCAAATATTTCTACTGAATACTATTATACATATTTGTCAGTACCACGAATATATTCTCAAATTTATATGTTTAAACTAATTATTAAAAAATTAATAATTATAATCGCGATGTGTAAGAAGACCTATCCTGAACTAATAAATAAAGATATGAAAAAAAATGTTACTACTCACGGGTGTAAAAAATACCCGCGGTCACTATGCTCGCAAAAAATTCTACATAATACAACCAGTCACCCGTGCCGATTCGGACCTTTCATCCTACGACATAATTGAGTGACCGGAGGAACAAAAACGCATGCGACTCACCATTAGAAGCGGAGAAGCGGAGAAGCGGAAAACGTTCCCATCGACACTGCATTATCTCAGCAAATATCATTTCAAAGACTAACATCAGGCAGGAACTGTCGAAAATCCAATGGTGGAAATGGAGGTTATGAAAAATCTGTTACAAAACAAAACACGATAAGTGATCGCTGATTATTTGGAATGTTGGAGATTGTGAAAAATGGAAATTTATTACACTCGTAACTTTAGTAATAATAAAGATTGAAATTCTAATAAACATCCATAAATGTAAAAACTGAAACTCTAATATAAAAGTTTAAAATCTAGAAATCAAAAATCTAACGATTTTTTAAATATAATAGTCATTTGTTCTATAATTTGGTATTAAGACTTTAACACTTTTTTTATTTTAATAGAAGAATAATCTTAGAAAACCCTAACCTATGAAATTTTCAATCAAATTGTATTTCTTAATCAATAGTATTGAAAGCAAAATATACAGAATACACATAATTCAAGTAAGATATGTGAAGTTACTTACATTCTTGGCTTTTGAGCCACCGTTGGAGCATTCCCAAAAAAGACAAAGAAGTTTAAGCTGTGATATGTCTATAACAAAACAGAAAATATCATTAATATTGTTAATACACAATAATAAGCATGGAAATTTAACAACAATAAAGACTAAACTCTAATAAGTATATAAATTGAAACTCTAATATAAAAGTTTGAGAATAAAACATTCACTGATTTTTGATACGTATCAGACAGTTTTATTGTACCTTAATGTTAAGATTTTAAGACTTTATTTCAATTAAAAAGGACATTTACAGCTTTCTAAATTATCAATCGTTTTATTGTATAATTAACAATATTTCAAAAAAAAATATAATAAATAGAACAAATTGAAATACAATATGTAAAACTACTTACATTCTTGAGATCCTGCAGAAGCTTTGTCTTCTTGATGCACTGACTCTATTATCGAAAAAGAATATTCAAAAGAATATAAAATAAGACCACATTACCACGACCGCAAAAATTATAACCGGCGAACAAGAGCTCTAATGTCGCGTAGAAAATTGTTTGATAAAATTTTACTATTTTCGCGCGTGATTATTTAATTGAATTTAATCAGAACGACCGTGATTGGAAAATATTGAAAAATACTTTTGCGGAGCAAACACTGACTCTACAAACCGCATTGCACGCGGTCAAAAATATTCCCTAAAAATAGAGTTGTTTATGGGTGGTGTGGGGTGGGATGGGATGGGGAGTAGAAAAGAAGCGAAATATAGTTTCGATGTTTTTCATCTTTTCTCTATCAAACGTTTATTTAGAAAATAGTGCTACTTTTCTTTTACGCATGAAAAATATTAATTTAAAATTACAAGATATTTCTAGATAGCGAACAAATGTTTCTACGAGTACCATGAATGCAATGTAAGCATTTGCAAGAATTATACTATGAATGTTCGTTACTAGAATATGAGATATACACTAATACACTATAATCCCGCGTTATAAACAGTTGAAAATATTTGCAAGAATTCGAAAGTTCACAACTAAATATACTTAAATAATACTACAGAAACGCATGCGAAATCTTGTTTTAAAGTACTTGAGTTTAGTTGCGCGTCACCTCTATCAAAGGAACATATGTTACGAAGTTAAACGATGGTAAAAAATATAGTAATGAATAATGCGAAAAATACACTAATGAAAGTAATAAAGAACCGATGCCACCAATAGGTATTAATACGTTACAAACCTGACGCAACGTTATCCACGTTATCGGCGATGGAAGGGGGGACACACGAGCCGGTGGCACCAGCAGCTAAGCAGTTAACGATTACACGTTACTAGACAAAGAAATGTATACATCAACAAAAACATTCCTATTCTACGGAGAACTTCCTTTCGAATTACGCAGCAGGAATCTTTCGAATTGCGCAGCACGACTCTTTCTCTACACCGATATTTACAAATATCGTACAATAATTCGAAGCCCTACTGGCAATATCACAGACACATTTGTCTAACTTATTACCTTAGTTACTTTATAATCTTAATTTCGTTAAAGAAAGCAAGATTGAAACAACAGCATGCAGAAAATGAAAAATTACTTAAAATTACCGGTCGGAAATGACCCAGTATGCAGAAGAAGGGTTAAGCGCTTTTTAAGTGCGTATTCGCTGTTAATACTAATATAAAAATAATAAAAGAGGAAAGTTATTTATTCCTAAGCGAAAAATGTGGTAAGAGAATAATTTTCTCACGGTTGAAAATTTGAAGTCCATTGATATTTTCTCTATAACATTTTTATTATCACGACATAGTATCTGAAATTTTGACCAATCCAATGATTTTTATTCTTAGAAATATCTTGAATACGGAGAATTAAGAAATGTACAGTGAAGGATGTAAATAATGAAAATAAATTATGGCGGAGGAATCAACGAAGGAAAGTTATTTCGCTAATTATTATACGAATGAATATTCAAAATGTCGCGCAACGACTACTAAACTATTTAATAGGCACTAACCTTACAGGGCTAGTCAAATGACTGGTTTAAAGATCTAATTTAAAATTGTACATTTATCGTTATTTCTTTTGTTCATCTAGGTTTAGATGAATTCTTATATTCTCCGATTAATTGATTTCTCAACTTTTAAAACCAGTTATCTGACCGGGCCTGATGACATTAGTGTCAAAAGCCAGCCTGAAATTTTATTCAATTTCCGATCTTCGGCTGATTTTCAGTATTTTGCCTCCGACCTTTCACCAGCAATTAGATTTGACAAACCAAATGCAATGTAAGACTTGCCAACGTTTAGGCTATGTGGCTTCTAACTGCAACAGACTGCCGCAGCGTTAAATTCAACGATAAATTATGATCCAGATGAACGTATTAATCCAGATTCCAGAGGATAATACAAATCAACCTTGTTGCGTGTGGTGTAAAAATTTTGATCATCCTGTTCACATCAAGATTGCTCTCAACGCTTATTATTAGTGTTAAAATGCCGATAGCAAAAGAGAATTTGAAATATTAACGAAGACCGAAACAAATAAATACGATTCGTTCGTGAAACAAGTGACTCAAAAATTACTTGCAGTCAAATTCCATCGAATAATAACTAGATAATTGTCCTAACCTCTGTATTCCCTTATTTCATCGCGATATATTTGATGGCTAAATATGAACCACAACCCTAATACTGTCCTTGGAGAAACGGCTAAATACTACAATACAAAGCTCAAACTCTAAACTTATAGGGGAAATCTTCACGTTTATACCGCAGCAACATAGCTCAATAGTGAACCGGCTCCTCTCACTTCACTAAATAATAGGGCGACGGTCCCCTAGACGAGTCAAGTAACTCGGCGGTAAGAACAGAGCATCGCTTGCAGCATTCAAGATTTTTAAGAAGCCAATATGAAGCTAAATCTGTATATCCATTATTAAGAGGGAGGGGGTTATATTAATCTCGTACAAAAGGCATGTTTTTGTGAATTTTTTCTGACGATACAGTTAAAATTTCTTTTTTAAAACCAATAGTACATTAAAGTATGACATTCGAAGAATATTGTATAAAATTTTCACGGAGAAATATTAAAAAATACGGCAATGGCAGCAATTATTCGGACGTGTCTCGGAAAAAAGTATAATTGCAGTGCCCCTCAAAACTTGGTGCTGGATCATCTGAAATAAAAAAGTTGAAGTTCGTTCGTTAGATAACAGCCTTCCCCAGGTAACGCTGCGAAGGTGTTTTTCGCAATTTTAATTGTTAACTTTTTCGGAACACTTTGAAGGGAAAAACGCGATTTTGTGCGAAAATTTTCGGCTAATTTGTTATTTTAAAATAAAAATAATTAACAAATTTGAAAAACTTCTGTAGCGTTACCTGGAAAATTATGTACAGAAATAGTCTTCAAAATTTCAAAAGGATGGGTGCAGTAGTTTTGAAGTAATTGAGGGCACCGACTTTGGAAACGTGAGTTGTGGGGAAAACGCTTTAAAGTTTTGAACACTAAAAAATCTGGTATAAAACGTTCATAAACGAATTTTATCGGCTTACCTCTTCACTAGCGTAGCAATTGTTGAAAAGACTAATAAAAAATCAATTATCCTATAATATTTTTCACGATCTTTCGTAACTTGATCTTCAACGGTCACTTTTATTTTTTTATCTGACGCGCTACTTGTTAAAGTGCCTTCGTATTATGCGGAGGTGCAATTTTTCTAGGTCGATATAATCTCGAACTAGTTGATTGTCTATCAGATCTAGTAACTTTTAGGCATTTTAGTAATAATTTAACACAAAACTTAATGAAAATTGAATATTTACTCCTACACTAAATTTTTTACTCTACACTGACAAAATATACAGTACAGGTATAAGGAGGTTTGTACTTAAGTCGTTAAGTACCATAAATAGATCTGGAGGTAAGATTAGGTATTATATGGAGAAAAAAACGTCTGCGAAGTAACAATAGCACGCTTGGATCGGGTAGGTAATAAAATCCGCCATGTACAAAAATACTCGTAACTTCGTCAATTTTGCTCCAATCGACTTGAAATTTTGACACAATATTCTTAAGATGTTATGCATTCAACTAAAAAATGCCAAAAAAAATTTTAACCCCCCCCCCCCCCCTAATCGAGACACCGAAGAGTAGAGTCGAGAGAATTGATAGAGTTGTTAGAGAGAGAGAGAGTGTGTGTGTGTGTGTTAGATTCGTTGTGACGAGAGTGACCAAATAACTGTAAAGTTAAATAAATATCGTTTTCTGTCCAATTTATATTTGTATATTCAATTTAATATTAATAAATTGTGAGCAATCGGGAAAAAATTTCCATCTTTATTTTCCGATATTACAACACCAAACATAATTTTCAGTTCTTTCTGATTCTTTAATGACAGATGATTGACATTTTTTGTTTCACTGACGTGTGACAATCGCAAAAATTTTCAGGGTCCCATAATTATGTGTTGAAAATGACAACGTATGTTCTCGCTCGCCATCTATATGCTGACGACTAGTTACAAAAGGGAATAAGTAGAAGATGTTACTAGACACGGCCGATAGACCAGATCGATAGTTTAAGACATCCTTTTCGTTCGTTCGTTCGTGTCCCTTCCAAGTGTGTGCAATAAAGGTTTTTCGACTCCGAGAAGTGTGGTGTTTTTCATCCGAATAATAAAGTAATAACTAAGGCGATCCTACCTCTAAATATAGATATAACAACATTATGTTACCATAGTTTAGGAAGACCTGCCCTAAACATCTCAACTCAAAAGTTATAACAGTTAAAAGTTAGCTAAATTATTAGGTTGTTCCAAAAGCTACTTTCATTTTATGAGGAAATAGTAGATGCACGACATTTTTTGTTTTATATTATTTTACTGAATTATAATTAAGTGAATTATAATTATTAAATATAATCCAATAAAATAATATAATAATTTTAACAACAATTTTTAATAATTAGTTTTGATAATAATTAATCAATTATAATTCGAAAAGAGTCGAATATAAAACGAAAGGGATCAAGAAATGCTATGGGATACTTACGCTATAACGAATGTTCTAACGATCTTTCATTGTAGTCCAAACGTTTTTCCATTCTTCTCTTGGGGTTACGTAGCTCTTTCGTTATGTCTCTTTCTGTAATTTTTTAATTTTACAGAATACAACGTTAGCACAAACGTTGAAGAAATATGAAGATACACCCCGAGATAACAAAATATAAAGCTTCAAGAGTCGAGATATGTACTCCGAGATAACGACATAAAAAATAAAACGTTGGATGCCTTGAACCCTAGTAACAACGCAAGAACACACACTGTCTTTTAAGTTCCAATAAAAAGTTTGTGAAACTCAGAATGAGTATTATGAGCATGGATGCTATTTAAACGTCGAAATCTATGTAATAATATAAGGCAATTACTTTTTAACTTTTGGGATGCAATGTATAGGAATCGATGTATCTACCTGTTTGATTCGCATTATTAAAAATCTTGAAAGTAACTTTATCAATTCCAGGACAGATTTCCTGATGTACACACATCATCGAGAGATAAATATCGCCTGTTTGGTATAAACAGTTTTTGTTTCGATAGATAAAGTCTCGAAAGAATTCCCGAAATGAATTTCTGAAAATTTATGAATTTATGAAAATTCATATCTCGTGTTAGACTCAACAGATTCATTATCAAGGAGAATATTATAACCTGCATTAAAGAAAATCCTGCATCACAGCGCCAGATGATCACTGTTTTATCTAGAGATACTAACAAAGCTATTATCTATTAAATCTAAAATATTCATTCTTGAATCGATGATAACAAGATCTATGAATGATGTGGTTTTGGAACAAAATGCGATATAGGATCTATGAAGTTGAAGCTGCAACTGTTTCTGGCTGTCATGCATTCATTCGTTGACTCCTCATTTCTTCGCGTTTGTATCTCTTCAGATATCTTCTTCTTTCGAACAGTTTCACTCATGAAAAGCTAAATATCGTAGGATACGCGAAAGGAACAGAAACTCAATCGGATAGAAAAAGGCAAATATAAAACAATACAAAAACTATGTATATTATATTAATATCTCGAAATATAACATCCGTTTCGGTTCATATAGAACCGAGGAGAACAACAAAATTAAATAAAAAAAACTCTACGATTATTGTTACGCAAATTGCCAAATTCCATATGTTCGAAATTGAGATCTCCTGCAATAAAATAACAATTATTTAAAAAGATATATAATATATATATATAATAATAGAAATAATATCTATAATAATATATATGATATAAATTATACAAGTACGTCTAATTCATTGGTAAACTCGGTCTTTGCTGAACAAGTTGCATAAACAGAAATAATAAAGAAACTAGTATTCTTGGCGATTCTGATTCTAACTATTGCGAACTTTATTTTAGTTCGTTTTACTCCGCTACTAATACTTACGAATCGTATTTATTTGTTTCGCTCTTCGTTAATATTCCACATTCTCTTTTGCCATTGCCTTTTTAACACTGACAATAAGCGTTGAGAGAGCAATCTTGATGTGAACAGGATGACCAAAACTTTTACACGAAACGCAACAAGGCTGATTTGTGTTATCCTTGCTTTCTTCGATACAGAAATCTGGATCAATACTTGCATCTGGATCGTAATTCATCGTTGAATTTAACGCTGCGACAGTCCGTTGCAATTAGAAGCAACATGACCTAAACGTTAGCAGGTCTTACATTGCATTTCGTTTGTCACATCTAATTTTTGGTGAAAAGTGAAGGCAAAATACTGAAAATCAACCGAAGATCAGAAATTGAAGAAAATTTCAGGCTGGCTTTTGACACTAATCTCACTAGGCCCGGTCAAATAAAACCCGGTTTTAAAAGTTGAGAAATCAATTAATCGGAGAATATAAAAATTCACGTAAAGCTAAATGAACAAAAGATATAACGATAAATGTACAATTTTAAATTAGATATTTAAACCAGTCATTTGACTAGGGGTGGTGAGGTTAGTGTTAATTAAATAGTTTAGTAGTCGTTGAGCGACATTTTGAATATTCATTCGTATAATGATTAGCAAAATAACTTTTCTTCGTTGATTCCTCCACCATAATTAATTTCCATTATTTATAGCCTTCATTACACATTTCTTAATTCCCCGTTCATTCAGGATATTTCTAAGAATAAAAATCATTAGATCGGTCAAAACTTCAGGTACTACGTCGTGATAATAAAAATGATATAGAGAAAATATCAATGGACTTCAAACTTTTAACCGTGAAAAAATTATTCTCTTACTACATTTTGGACTTAA